>NW_026623679.1:383318-384702 GCF_030028575.1 Malurus melanocephalus | reverse complement strand
TGAGGTCTCTTCCCAGCCAAACCAGTGTGGGACTCCACAGGAGCTGATGTGCACAGACAGTGCAGGTGCAGAGGCTCTCACTGGGGAATCTGTCTGGCACAGATCTTATCCTGTAAAATTAGTGTTGGCACTTCATGGGCCCTGCTCACCAGCAGGGAATGTCTGTGCAGAGCTCTGTAACACCTGGAGTCAAGCTCAGGGTGTTTTGGGGCAGAAGTTTCTCTGCCCTGGTGTTTGCAGCTGGCTACCAGAACCTCTCCTTGTTCTCTGATCCTGAGGTGCTCAGAGAGCTGCTCRTTGATGGATCCTTTCCTGTTCTCACCAGCCTCCAGCTCCATTCAAGCTTTACTCTCGTGGAAGTGTCTCTGTGATCTCAGAGAGCTTTGCTGGTGCTGCAGGAGCTGGGCTTGAGCAGCTTGCCCCAGCTCACAGCTTCCCAAGGAACGCTTTGCCATCCCTTCCCATTAAAGCCTTTTCAGTTCCCTGCCTCTCTGTGCACAGCAGATGATTATCTTGCAAAAGCATTCTGGTTTGGGTTTTTTTTCTTCCCCGTGTAGTTCAAATTATCCTTTCCTAAGTGCATTACCTGGCATTTGTCTGCACTGAACTTCATTTGACTTCATGCTGTCCATGCACCTGGCTTTGTTAAATGTAATTGAAATTGAGTTTGGGCTGGGGGAGACCTGGGGTTGATGTAGCAGAAAAGCAGTGGCCTGTGCTTCCAGGACTAAAGAAATACCGTGAGCTGCTGCAGTTGTTGAGTCCTGTTCAATCCAGTTGTGTTCACGTTACAGTGAATTAAGTGAACATCAGAAAGGAAAAGGCAGGGCAGAACCTCTCCTRTGCTTAAAACCAGAATAACTGAAGAGCCTTCCTTGCGTGGATTCGTGTTTTATGTGAGGTCACAATCCATCCCTTGGAAATCGTCTGGAAATGACAACTTCTTTCTGCAGCAGGAGCAGGCAGAGAGTGCAAAGTGAGGATTGTTATCTCCTGTCAGAGGACACAGCCCGAGGGCTCGGCGCAGCCCCAGCGCGATCTGGACACAGTTTTCTCATTACCAGCAGGATCTGCTTCAGAGCGCTTGAGCAAGTTCATCTGCACGGACGGRCTGGTTACAATTTGCTCTGCTTGTTTCATTGCTTAATTTACTGCAAGTAATGGGCTCACTCGGAACTTAACTTTCTGTAGGAATAGTGGTGGGAAAACCCACAAACTGCTGTGAAAATGAAAATACTCCCCGTGGATAGGAGGGCACAGCCCAACTGAGTGTGAGTGGGGGCTGCGTTCAGCAACCCAGAGAGCAGCTCTGCATCCCCTGATGTGAAAGGGTTTTGTGGTGTGAGGTGGCCTGATATGGAGAAGGACCCGTTGGAGAAGTGAA
>NW_026623679.1:380595-382018 GCF_030028575.1 Malurus melanocephalus | reverse complement strand
TTTTTTTGCAAGGATTCCATCAGAAATAAACACACATTTCAAGTCCACCCCACTGCAGAGAGAGGTGTTTCAAAGGGTGTCCTCTCCCACCTTCTCCTTGTAGGTACAGCAGCCCAAAATCCCCTGCTCAAATGCTGTAATCAGCCTGGTGCTGGAATTTAGGATGCTGAACCCCTTTAATGTGGGATTTTTGAGCCACTGGCCTGTGTTTGCAGCGTGGCCACTGAGCTGTGGCCAGGCTCTGGTTTGACCATGGATAAATCAGATTGTGGGGATGTTTTTCAGTAGTAACCAGCCACGTTCTGGACATCTCCCTGCTGTTCCCTGTCCTGGACCTTTTCTTGCRTTGTTGTTTTGAGGATCTGCCCTCTCTCTCCTCCCTATGCTCCTTTTTGTGGTTTATTTTAGCCCTGGTGGGGTTTTTCCCTTCCTCAGTGCCCGTGACTCTCACCATGAGCAGCTCCAGCATCCCTGTACAGACCCAGCAGCTCCAGGTAATGTTTAGAGGCAATTAAATGAGATTGTCCTCCCCCACCCTGCCCCTTTGTCCAATGAATCCAAAAAGGCTTTTATGGGGGTGAGATGCAGGGGGGGAAATTAAAAGGGTTCATAAAAGTGGGTTTTAAGAAAARCCTGATGAAGGAAATGAACCTCCTGAGAGATCAAAGCCAAACCTGCTGTGCCAGTGCAGAGAGTTTCAGCTTTTTCTTATTTTTCCACTGGCATGAAAGCAACACGCACAAACATTTCTTCCAGCAGCTTTAACTTTTAAAGTCCTGTGGGTTTGGCATTAATGGCCTATTTCTGCTTTGTCCAGTGGTGGGGGATCAACATTAGAAATTTGTGATGCCTCTTCACCTCTGGAGAAGGACTGAGCATCATCCCTGTGATSCATCAGATCCAACAGTAYCAGGAGGCTCCTYCTTCTCTGAGAGCCATTTYAGCTCTGCTCAGCTTTGTGGATTGMTCCTGCCCCTTGCTGCAATGGCACTCTGAGCAATTGTGTTCTAAATTCTAAATCATGGAATCCTTTAGGTTGAAAAAGCCCAAAATGCTGTCCCAGGTAGGAGATGTGAAGGCAATTCCCCCGTGTTCCCCTGCTCTGCCTCGTGATGGGGGTGGTGTTTGAAYGGGGAAATGGCCACTCACCTGCTCCCAGCAAGTTATGGAAATGTTACAAAACCTTAAAATTCCATTTAAATTAAAAAAATAGGGGGCTCTCAACAGGCTCTGAGGGGGATGGAAACGCTGACTGCGTTACATGTAGRGGAAGTTCCATTAATCATGGAAAGCAAAACTGAAGGCTCTTAATATTAACCAATTTTTGTAGGCCAGGCTCCCCATACCCGTAATTTTTCCATTACACGTATAATCTCCCCTCTGGAAAAGCCAAAGCTTGTTTAGCATCTTTTTTTTTTTTTTT
>NW_026623679.1:373690-379749 GCF_030028575.1 Malurus melanocephalus | reverse complement strand
GGTAACAGCAGAACAACGGATCTTGAAAGTCAGGCCTATCCTCTGTCCTTGGTGCAGAAGAAGCCTTGGAATTAGTAATTTAATCACGAGTGGAGGAGGTAAGCCACAAGAAAAGTTTGTAACGACTAGTTCATGAGAGACTAAAAGAACACTGCTACCGCAAAAGGTATTGTTTACCTAACACTATAAAAGGCAATATTTTGAGATAAGGTAATTGATTGGAGCATGTTGTAGTGTTGAATCACTTCCAGGTTAATTTACGATAAATAAGGAATTTACTACTGCACAATAAACGTCTTCACGTCTTCACGTGCCAACGTGCAGTCCATGCCTCAGTTGTCGCAGTTTACCTACTCCACTAATCCTCCCTGCAAGTACCCGCAGGTATTGAGTGGCCACCTACGCAGCTGCTGGACGCCGTTCTGAAATGTCTTACTGTTCGAAAAAAAACCACCAAAATCAGCTTTTGTAGGGTTACAGAATATTGGTAGCGGTAACAGCAGAACAACAGATCTTGAAAGTCAGGCCTATCTTCTGTCGTTGGTGAGGAAGAAGCCTTGGAATTAGTAAATATTACTGATTACGAATGGAGTAGGTAAGCCACAAGAAAAGTTTGTAACGACTAGTTCACGCGAGACTAAAAGAACACTGCAACTGTAAAAGGTATTGTTTACCTAATACCACAAAAGGCAATATTCTGAGATAAGGTAATTGATCGGAGCGTGTTGTAGTGTAGAATCACTTCCAGGTTAATTTATGATATATAAAGAATTTACTACTGCACAATAAACGTCTTCACGTCTTCACATGCCAACGTGGAGCCCGTGCCTCAGTCACTGCAAGCTTTCCACCGTGAGTTTATAAAAAAACTTTTCTCCATCCATCTGTACCAGCTTGTGCCCACCATCAGCCGGGACCCACGCCACAACACCCCCTGTAACAGCAAAAAAAAATCATCACACCCGCCCTGCCCAGCCAAGAACCAACAGCACCCCTACAACTGTGACCATAACAATACCAAAGGGGTGTGCGTGCATATCAACCCAAAAAACTAGTACTAAATTTGTAGTTAAATTAATTATTATTACTGTTGTTATTACTTGTTATACATATTATTAAAAAACTATTATTCCCTTTTATCCATATTCCTTTTATCCTAAAAGCCCATAATTTCAAAGTCATAATAATTTAAAAAGAAGAAAAACCATATTCACCACTCCAAAAAAAAGTCCCTACCTTCATTAACAAACACCTATCTTTCAAACCAAGACAGATTTTGGTGCTTGGTTTTGAAAGCGGAGCCTATTTTCTACCGAAGCAAATTGCTCACAGGTGGGGTGTTGGTGTAGGGCACGGCTGTAGGACCWGGGATTGGTGTAAAACCTTTGGGCCTGAGTCTTTTGTGTGGAAATGGAGGTGATTTTGCATGGTTAGASTGCTGCTGGGGTTGGAGTGATGGAAAGGGTGGGAGGAATCACTGGGAGGYGATCCTAAAGCTGTTCCCAGAGAGCTCGCCTGGAGTATGAGCTTCCCAGAACCTGTCCAGGAGGAAACAGAGCTTTGCTCATGTCTGCTTGTCAGGAACCAACCCTTCTGGCTTCCAGAGGAGCCTGTCTGGGCAGGGAGGTGGGGAAGGAAACAACAGGGACCAGAGTCCAAATGCAGCGATGTGCGCCCAGACTGGGGGAACATCCTGGACTGGGACACACCCATCAGCAGGGCTTGATCTGCTGTTTCTGCAGGAGGAACGCTGCCTGGAGAGCCAGGAGGGAGGGATTGTCCATGGCCCAGCACAGGCTGCACTGCTCAGCCTCTGCCATGGCTTAACCCCAGCTGGCAGCTCCGTGTCCCACAGTGGGATGGGGGAGAGCATCASAGTGAGAGTGAGAGCTCATGGGTTGAGCTGGAGACTGATGGATAAAACACACWGAGCAATTCCTTCCCCACTTCCCACGGGCTCAGCCATCCCAGGATAGGTGGGCTCTGTCCTGGGCAGTGGTGGCTTGGGCAGACAAACCCCATCCCTTTCTCCTCCCCTTCCTCCTTCCCCAGCTTTATGCTGTTCATGCAGCCATGGGGTGGGGGACATCCCTTGGATCAGCTGTSCAGCTGTGWCCCCMCAGCTCTTCWGTCCCTTTGGGTGGGGTGGCWYTKCCTCGGCTCCCTCRSTCCCTGCACRAGCAGTGAAAGGTCTGAGAGGCAAATAAAYGAGTTTGTGCAGKGACCAAACWYYTGSCCAGTTAGGAGAGGGAGCCACCRTCCCCTGGGGAGAGGCAATAACAGRGAACAGGCTGAGCACAGATGAGAAATRACCTTCCACCAACCCGATAACCTGACCCCACACYCATGGGCTTGGCCTTYAYCCCGGTGGGCTGAGAGGCAGAGAAGTCCCTGACTCTGTATAAACCCCTCTGAGCAGTAACAAAAAATCCCCGAGGTATCGACACTGCTCCCAGCAGGAACCCAAACCCAGCCCTGTGAGGAAATCAGCTGTGTCCCAGCCCAAACCAGCTTCTCCTTCATCTCTCTACAGTTTTAAATACCGTGTCCACATCCTGATGTGCTCTGAGTTCTCCAGGGCAGTGGTGCATTCCACCAACAGCCCTTGCTTACCTCAGGAACCAAGGATAAGTCATTCCTGCCTCCTATTCTCTGTTTGTGGGGGAAGCTGGAGGGGCCAGACCATCTCTCCTCTGCCATTGAGGAATCTGCAGCACTATTGACTTCATCGCAATGAACTTTGTTACGTTTTAAAAAGCCAGTTATTGAATAGGTTTTGTAATTAGTTACCTGATGGGAGTCATAATTATCCACGTACCTCCTAATTGATTAAAATATCTTTGCCTTGGGCTTTGTCTGTTTTTTTTTTTTTCTGTCTACTCCAGGTTCAGTCAAAGCCATGATGGAAGTGCTTTGGCTGTTGCAGCACTGACCAGGCAGCAATTAGCTGACAGTTACTGCAACCTAAAAACAGTATAAGGCTTTAAAGGAGGCTTCTTCAAGGTGAACTAAAGAAATTTCTAAAAAGAGTGAAGTTTTTTTTTTGTTTTTTTTTAAAGGCTGACCCGGTTGCTTCAACAGTGCAAAATTGACATTGCTCTGATTTACCCTGGCTGAGAACTTCACCCTCTGCATTAAATTACACAAATTACTCTGAATATTGCAAACTACAGTCAATTCCTTCCTGCCAAAGGATGAGCTCATGATTCCTCACTTCTCTTGTGAGGGTTACGATGACCTAACCAGCAYTGAAGATGCGAGTTTTTGCAGCATCTTTCAGCTGTTGTTCCTAGCAGGAATGGTGGCTTCTCTGAAAACCACCACTTTGTCAGCAGCGAGGTGGGAATGGCGATTCCTTTGTTCTTGCTGGAGCTGGAGGAGTCTGCGTGTGAGAGCAGGATGGGGGTCTAAAGGCCAAGCCCATGGGTGTGGGGTCAGTTTATCAGGTTGGTGGAAGGTTATTTCTCATCTGTGCTCAGCCTGTTCCCTGTTATTGCCTCTCCCCAGGGGATGGTGGCTCCCACTCTTAACTGGGCAGGAGTTTGGTCCCYGCACAAACTCGTTTATTTGCCTCTCAGACCTTTCACTGCTCGTGCAGGGAGTGAGGGAGCCGAGGCAAAGCCATCACCTCGCTTGTGCTGAAAAACCTGGGAGTGAGGAGGGGAAACAGGCTCAAATTGAAGCAGATGCTGTGGTGGGAACAATTACCTGAGAGAAATTCGGGGAGGGAGTGCAAGAGATAATGAAACACCCAGGGATTTGGGAGTCAGCTTTCCAAGGAGCAGAGGGGTTAGCAGTTTGGAGCTGGAGCTTGCAGCTGCGGTGAGAATCAGCTTCTCTTTCTCTCTGCTCCTCCTTTTCCCCTGATTTCCTCCCCCTGGGCCCGGGGAATGGAGCAGAAAGTGGCATTTGGAGCAGGAGTCATGCTGCCAGGGCTGTAAATGCAACCAGCGCTTGGAAATGCAACCAGCGCTTGGAAATGCAACCAGCGCTTGGAAATGCAACCAGTGCTTGGAAATGCAGTCTGCTGAGCTCAGTTGCTGCCTGAGTGGGCTGGGGGCTGCAGAGGGACATCACCAGCTCCTGACCCCCCATTCCATCCCTACCAAAGGGACAGAGTCACTGTCACCAGCCCGGCAGCAGCCTGAGCCCTCCATTGTGTGATCGCAATGCCCCGGTGCTGCAGGAGAACCAGAGCGGGATTGGTGCCCAGAATTCAGCCAGCTGTGGATTCCCCGGAGCCTGAGGCTTGGCTGGCTCCCCTCCCCTTCTCCTGCAGCCATTCCCATCCCATCAGCTCCTCTGCTTGGTTTTCAGCTCTCCTGCATGGCTTCCAGGGCAKAAAGAGGGAATTTGGCACCTGTGCTAACAGTGAGCAGAGCTCAGAGCTCTGGGGGCTAGGTGTTCTCCCTGCGTTCCTGTGCCTGTCCTGCCCAAAGCCCAGTGTTATTTAGGGCTGTTTCCATTCAGCCCAGCAACAAAACCAAAGTTTGGATTAATCTCCATCCCTGCAAAACCCCTCTGCATTGCTGGGCAGGAGAGGCTGTGTGGGGTCAGGCACCACCAGCAGCTCCGTGGTGTGAGCAGTCACCCTTGCAATGCACCTGAATRTAAAAATGGACAATTTTGGGCAGCTGAAAGCCCTCAGTAGCTCCACTCACATCTTCGAATCTTCTTCCCAGTTGGGTTTTAGGCTCATTTTCCCCTCCATCCTTCTGTGTTCCAGCTCTTTTCTGTGTCTGAGGATAGCACTGCCCCTCAAATCTGAGCAGGGAGTTGGACGCTGCAGCCTCTCCTCTCACCTTGCTGTTGGATTTAGATCCCAATTTGAAGGTCTGCGAATATTGAAAGGCTCATTCTCCCAGGGAAATACTGATACTATGAGGGGAAATGGCTTCAACTTGTGCCAGGGAGGTTTGGGTTGGATATTAGGGAAAAAGAGAGGTTGAACATTGGAAGGRGCTGCCCAGGAAAGTGGTGGAGTCAGCATCCTGGAAGTGTTCAGAGAAGGAGTGGATGTGGTACTTTGTGATATGGTTTTTTGGGGGTTTTTGGTCAAAAGTTGGATCTGAGAGATCTTTTCCAAGCTGAACGATTCCCTGCTCCTGTGATGCTGCCTGCAGGTGACACAGCTCCTTCTAAACTGCGGATCTTTTGAGCTGCTGAAGTRTTCAAGGTGGCTGGGTGGTGAGAGATGGGCTGTGCCCCGAGGTTGGATGGATTAAAACAAAAGAAAGCAGGCCAGGAAAAGCCTGAAACCTCTGGTTTTCAACGGGTGCTTTGTGGCCACTTCTCAGGAGCTGCTAAGAGATTTTTAGAAGAGCTGGTCACCGGTGTGCAGAGATCTGCCTTGTGGGGGAGAAATCGGTGCTTGAGGCACTTCAATAACAATAATAATAAYATAAAAAGCCACTCCAACAATTCAGGTCTGTAACATGAATTTTTATGTAAATCTTGTCAAAATGTCATGTCTTCCACGCAGAGAGCTTCATCTTGTGTACCATAAACCCACATAAAAGAAGGTATTTCTGGTTTGCTGCTGCCTAGGAGTGWTTTTAACCCCTGCCAAAGGAGTTCAGAGGCTGTGCTGCCTCTCACCCAACACGCAATTTGGCCCAATTTGTACCTGTTTTCTTCTCTYCCATTTTAAATCTAAGCAGAGGCCATAAAAACCATATTGGATACGTGCTGGAGGAGGTTTGAAATGCTACTTTCCAGTCCAGGAGATTGCACCCTYATTTCCTCCTGTCATTAACTGGGGCTATCACAGGTTCACCTTGGCTCTGGGGAAAATGAGCAGCAGGCACAGGGAGTGCAGCAGGGAGGGCTTGGAGCATCTCTGTGTTATTGTTTGTTATTGTTTCACCTGCCTGGGAATGGCGATTGCCCGAACTTGGACTCGTGGAGCTCGATGTGATTTAGTTCCAGACCTGTTCTGCAGCCCCTGAGACAGGAATTGGGAATTTCCCAATCAGCACTTGGTAAATCCGAGCAGATCCCCCACTCCTGCTGCTGCCACGTGCCTTCACAAGGAAAAGATGTGGGGAAGGTTATCCCTG
>NW_026623679.1:367748-372164 GCF_030028575.1 Malurus melanocephalus | reverse complement strand
CCCAGCTCCAGCCGTTCCCTGGCTCCTGTCCCTGTCCCAGAGCAGAGATCGGAGCTGCCCCTCGGGAGGAGCTGCAGCCCCGGGGAGCTCTGAGCTCAGTCTCTGCTGCAGATGAACAATCCCAGTGCCCTCAGATGCTCCTCGTGGGCCCCTCCAGACCCTTCCCCATCCCTGTGCCCTCCTTTGGACCTTTCTTTTATGGTGGTGCCCAAATCTGCCCCAGCCCAGAGCAGAGCAGGACAATCCCTTCCCTCTCTCTGCTGGTGATGCTGTACCTGGTGCCCCCAGAACAGGGCAGAGGATGTCCCTCCTCACTCCAGGGCACTCCTTATTCACATCCAACTTGCTATTGTCCAACAAAATCCTGAGGTGATAAAAGCAAAACAGAGATCCAGGGGATSCCCAAAAGCCTGGAATTTGGCAATGTCCCCTCCTGCACAGAAAACCAGCCCATCACTAACAGCCCCCAGGGTGTTGCTGCTCCACCACTGCACGTTTTTCCAAAGTTCTGCTGCAGCAGAGCAGATTTGAAGGTCAAGTGCTGCAGAGAAACTCGTTTCCAGCCAAGCCAAAGTAATTCTGACGCTGTGGCACAAGAGGGTGCAATAGGTTTGTGGTAGAAGCCAGACACGAGGTGGGTTTGTCCCTTCTGCTGCAACGGTGCCAGTGGAGAAGTTTTTTTTCCCTGCTCAGGCTTGTCCCACAAACTTAACATCCTGTTAATTGGTGCAGTTGGGGCTGTGCGAATTTGCCTCATTATTTTCATGTCCTTTTCACTCTGAGTAGTCCCGTAATTATGGTAATTAAACTCCGAGGGTTTTTAATTATTATTTWAAAAAAATAATCAGAACTGTAGTTGAATTATGAGAGTGCCAAAACGAGCCTGGCAAATCGTAATTTTCGTTCGCTGCGTTATAAATCAAAAGCAGACTTGATTTCCCAGCGTGCTGGATGTTTTGTTAACCAGATCACTGCAGCTCTCCTGAGGCCCCCCGTGCCAAGAGCTGTCCCTGAAGGAACAATCAGCCTTTATAAATAGCAGCCTTAACGAGAGCATCGCCGCCAGATGCTGCTGGAATAACTCAGCACGGAGGAAACTCCCTCATCTGGGGGCAGCCGGGCTCCCATCCATTACCTGGGACATCCCCAGCTCGGGAGCTTTGGGAGAAGCCGTGTTGGGATGCCTGCAGAGGGGGTCACAGGCTCGTTCCTGCATTGCTGGGCTCTCCAGCAGCTCCTCCTGAGCTCTGTGTCTCAAATTTCCTCTGAGTTTGCTGCTGCCACCCGTGTCTGGGACAGCTCTGTGCCCCATGGGCTCTGCTGCTGTAGGGCTGAGCATCCCTCTGCACTTTGAAAGAATCTCAATGTTCAGCCCCCATTACAARGGGTGGTCCAGACTCCTGCATCTCCTCAGGAATCCACTTCCTTCCTCAGAATCATTTCTTGTGCCTMTCACCAGCTCTCTTGGCCTTTCAGGTCAGTTAAGGTGCGTGATGGACAACACATTCTGTTTTTTAAGTAAACACTGATTTTTAAACCATAGGGTATTTGTGCAAGGCTCCAAAGCAGCATTATTTGAGAAGCATTGGGTGTAAAGATCTGTGTCTGAATACAGTTGAAAACAGAGGCAGAAATGTTGGGGTTTTGGGCATCTGGGTGAGGTGATAAGGACCTGTTAATGGTRGAACTGGAGGGTTTCAGAAGCTGGCAGGTGCCTGGTTGACTTTAAAGGACTGAGCAGCTCCTGGATGGTTGTAGAGGGAGTTTTCCTTAAGGCTGATGTTCACACACTGCCATGGCTGACATGAAGTGAGCTCTTCTTACACCCCTCTCCAACAGCTCAGAGCTGCTGTGACCCAGCTCAGGGATGGTGGAGCTCAGCTGGGCTGCACTTGTCCCGTGAACATCACACTGCACTGGGGATAGATGGAAATTGAGTGTTCCAGGCACTAAAACTGAGCTGCAGCCCTTCCCTTCCCTTCCCTTCCCTTCCCTTCCCTTCCCTTCCCTTCCCTTCCCTTCCCTTCCCTTCCCTTCCCTTCCCTNCCCTTCCCTTCCCTTCCCTTCCCTTCCCTTCCCTTCCCTTCCCTATGAAATAAATCTGAGACAAACTGCCCAAGGTCTCAGCAAACCCTGCTGCAGGTGTGGGTACCTCAGCCTGAGCCCCCTGTCCCTGCCCCAGGTCTCTCAGGTTCCTCTCCAGGCAGCAGATCCATTGCCTCTTTTCCTTCCTTTCAGCATCCCCACTCCCTGTCACACTCATTCTCCTGCCACCCATCTTCCCTTTGGTTTCAGAATTCATCTTACTGGAAARAAGGAACACTGAGCTCATCCTGGCTTAGGGCTCTGATGCAGCTGCTCAGACTCTGCTCACCTGTCCTGTCCTTTCTGTGCCTTAGGAGTAGAAAGGGGTGGGTGAAACAAAGAATTTTTTTACAAATGCAATCCCCAAATGCTGCTTTTAAAGGAGAAGATGACTGGGACAACAAAAAGGTGTTGCCCAGGTGGTGGAAGTTTTCGTCAGCTCATGGTGGTGGTTTTCTGCTTTCTTCAAGCCATCCACCTACTGCTTCCACTGCCCTTTAACCTAAATTCGAGCCTTTCATRGCTCCCTAAAAATCCCTGAAGTGTTACTGCACGCAGCATTCTTTTGTATACAAAATACTCCTAGCTAAAAATACACTGAGTACTAAAATTATACAGCTCTTTCCAGAGAATCTTCCTAATTTCTRGAGATTTAGTACATGTCAAGAAGCAATTTAAAGGTCATCTTATTTCCTCATGTTTGTTTAAAAAGTGCTGAGGGCTAACGTTTTGGCAAATGCTTGCTGTGAGTTGAACAATTTGTCCTTGTTTTTTTAGATAATGGTGGGTTTCRTCTTGTGGAAGGGAGCAAAATGCAGCTTGATTTGAAAAATGAGGAGTATTGCAAGTCTCATGCAGATAAGTAAATACAATTCCTGGAAAGGCAAAGATGTATTTTGTCAAAGCCTTGAGTGAGTTGAGAAGGATTATCTTTACCAATTTTTGTCTTCTTGCCCTTATATATATATTTTTTTTTTTAAGCAAAGAGATTTTTTTTTTTTTTTTTTTTTTTTAAGCAAAGAGATTTTTAAAGAACCTTTCTAATACTTGGTGTTGCTGCTGTCCAACATCTGGCTGCACAGGTGTGGGGACAGAGCAGCTGACTCCTGGTGGAAGGAGAGATGTGCATGGAAATCATGCGAGGGCATTCCCAAAAATGTGGGATCCTGCCTCAAACTCCTCTTTGCCCACTCCCCATGTTTGTGATGCACTGATGTTCCARAATATTCCATCCATCTGAGCAGCTGAGGTGAGAAGAGGGAGGATCTGGCTCTATTTTGGAATAATCAGGGAATTTGAGCTGATCAAACCCTTTGTACCGAGGATGGAGACGTGGAAGGGAAGGATTTTTCTGCAGATTCCCCATGCCAAACCTGGAYAGTGGGACAGGACCATGGGCAGCAGGCTGGAGCAGCAATAAAGCACTTTTCAGTGCATTAATTTGGTGTATTTTAGGGGTATTAGGCCAAATTCTCCTCTCACAGTGGATCTGGAGAATAATTCCACTTGTCTTAATGGAGATGGATTCCAGATTTGCAGTGGTGCTGGAGAGAAGAGGGGAAAGATTATGGACAGAGGGGGTGGGTCATGGGAAGAACCCCTCCTTCTTCTCTTTTTTACCTCAATTTTCAATGAGAACTCATGTAGACAGCAGCTTCCACCCTGCCAGTGCAAATTGAGACAAATTAGGGGGTAGATTAACTAATTATTGTAATGTCATGGCAGCAATGCTGCAGTTCAGGTTGCAGAAGGCTTTCAATTATCAGCTTTATTTTTCACAGTTACCTTTTAATCGCTCATGTATTTGGGTGTAAATTAAGGCAAGGAAGCCTCTTGCCTTTTGTTTTATGGTCATTAAAGGGATGCCTCGGTGGGTTTGGGACTGGAAAAGGGAGAGGGACCCGATGGGAACAGACAGGAACGCCCCACCAGGGGCGAATTTGTAAGGATRGAAATTCCTTTTTAGACCTCACAGYGGAATAGGAGTTAGATGCACATCTGATAAACAGGCTCTGCTCAATCTCTGTTTGGGGAGATGGGAAAGTGAAATGTGCAGCTGGCAAGCTCCAGCTCCTCATGTTTCACTCCTCAGAAGTCAGACAGTCTCCAAACAAAAGGCCTTAGTGCAGTTATTTTAGCAAGAACTAATATCCCTACCTGGATGCGTATGGATGGCTCCCTCCAGAGCACAGCTGCAGGAAGAAGCTGTGCAAAAAAACAAAAAAAACAAAAAAACAAAAACCAAAAAAAAAAAAAAATACCCAAAACAAAAAGACAGGTTTTTTGTATTTGTAGTGATTGGGATGGGCTGAAACCCTCCACATCCCAAAA
>NW_026623679.1:360271-366104 GCF_030028575.1 Malurus melanocephalus | reverse complement strand
GGTCAACTCCAGCTTGCTAAGACTTGCTTCCAACAAGATGCTGAGATCAGAGCTCAGCTAAGCAGAGGCGAAATCCCAAAGTAGGATTTTGGGGTTCCAGAGTTACAGATCACCATGATCCTTGGCTGGTTTTTTTTTTTTTTGTTTTTTTTTTTTTTTTTTTTTTTTTTTTTTTAAGTGATCTCTTTAAATGGGGAAATTGTTATGCACAGACTGCTGAGTGGGAGTTATAAATGTGCTGAATGTGCTCCTTCTCAAGCACCTTTGTTTTTTTTTTTTTTTAAGTGATCTCTTTAAATGGGGAAATTGTTATGCACAGACTGCTGAGTGGGAGTTATAAATGTGCTGAATGTGCTCCTTCTCAAGCACCCAACCTGGGATTTTCAAATTCACCTGCATTGTTTTCTACCCACTTTATTTCTTTAATTGCATCTGATTTATCTGACTGACTTGAGACAATGCACAATTACAGATTTTCACAGTTGGAGGTTTCTTTTTGCTAAGTTTTGCTTTGGATTATTTTCAGTAAAAACCAATGCCCTTCCCATTTCCCAAACTTGCTGTGTGAGTGCACTCTGGAAATAACAAAAAGGGACRCAGCAATCTGTGATTTAACAGATTTGAAAATATTGAGGGATTCTGGCCTGTGACACAAGCAGCTATTTAAGTACTTTTTTTTTGTGACTCCTGATGTGAATAATTTACAGAAATAATAATGAGGGAAGACTAAATAAGGAGAAATACAAGACATGGAAAGGAAGAAGCCAAAAGTTGGGGTCAGCTGGAAGTGTTTGCAATTTGCAATGTCTATGRGTTTAGGCAACTAAACATTTAAACCACAAAGTGATGAACAACTGGCTTGAGAGCACTTTGAACCTAATGCAGCCCAATTAACTCTTGTTTGAATTCCAGTCTTGGCCTAAATCTGATCCTGCTAAAGACAGCAGCAACATCCTCATCTCTTTATGCTTGGATGCTTCAAACTGGGCCAGTTCTGTTGGTGCAGATTAAAAAAAAAGTTATTTTTTGTGTGTCAGAGGGAGAAATCGCTTCCAAATCTGCATTAATTTAGTTTTTGGCATTTCACTGATGCTGGGTGCYGGTGCTTTGGTGTCCTGGGAGAGATAAGAGGCACAGGGGGAGRTGTGGCACATCCTGGCCCTGGGGAGGGTCCTTGGGAAGAGGTTTTGCCCCTGCAGTGATCACAGAAGGGATATGAGGTGGTTCATGGTGTAAGCAGAATGAATGCAGACCTGGGCAGAGGCTGAAGGATGGTCTGGAGCTCATCCCTGCCCTGGATGGGCAGCAGGGATGGCATTTCCAGCAGAAAACTGGGATTTTCACCACGTTTGCCTGGTGAGGAGACACCCTTTGATTGCTCCCCAGTCTCTYGAGTGCAGAAATTGATACAAACAAGGCCAACATTTTTTGCAAGTTTTGGCCCTCTCTGGTGCCTCTGACCCCAGTGGGCGTAGGGTGAGCTCTTCTGACATTCCCACTCTCCAAATCCAAACAACTTCCTTTCTTCTCCCTGGAGCCCTCACCACGGATCTGCTGTGAAGAAAATGATGAGAAAATGCTGCTGCATCCAAATTCTTGGTGCTGGTGGTGCTGGAGCTGCTCTGGCTTCCTGGCAGGTCCCACCTTGCATATGGGAATTCACCCACTGGGAAAACTCCTTGTGTCCCTCAAACAGACATGGCTGAGAGTGGTTTAGTTAAAACATCATTTACTGCTTGAGCTCCCCTGGTTTTGGAAAGCTTTAAGCCAATTGGAGTAGTGAGAATTCCTGAAATCCTCATCAGGAGGGGTTTCTTCAGGTTTGGGGCAGCTCTGTGTCACTGTTGGCCTGGGAAGATGGGATAAGGGGCAATTCCTTGTCTGAGTAAAACCTCTGTTCTCAGCCATGGCAGTCACTCTCAGCTCCTCCAAAATCTCTTGCAGAACAGTTCTCCTGTGATGTGGAGTGAAGCTAAATTTCAAAAATCCTAGAGCATTTAGGGGAGCAGAATTGTCATTCCCGASCCAGTTCTGCTGCTCTGCAAGTGGCTGAATCCTGGGAGACAATAAATTTAAATAGCTCAGTGTCCCCCTTCTCTGCCCTCCCCTCAATTCCTCTACTGAAGAAACCATGGAATAGGAATGCACTGTGGAGCTTATTTATTATTTAAATACTTACTTAAAGACTTTGAAAAGCCAGGTTCTGTATTACAGTTCCTAGATTGGGATTTATGTCTCAGATTAAGCACTCACCTTTAACTCTCTGGCCTCGATGGACAAGCTGTAGGTTATTTTTGGTTTTCTTTTTTTTTTTCTTTTTAAGCAGCAGACAGTTGAAATGGAATTCTGTTTACCTGCCTGGCAGCCTTGCAGAAATAGGATGGCAAAACCACAAAAGGCAAGAAAAGCTCCATCACTTGAAGGGTGACATCCCCAACGATTGATTTTCCATTTAGGAACTTGAATAAATGCCTGTTAGTGGTTTCTCTGGATTCATGTGGTCATTGTTCTAGATTTATTATTCCCTTTTTTAAAGGAATGTTCTTCTACATGCAGGTGGAGCACAGGCAATATTTCTAGTTTTAGATATTTTAATTATTTCTTTCCCTAAGGCTTATGTACACTTTCACCTTGACCAAACTGACCTCTTTTATCAAAATTCCCTGAAAAGCTGGGGAAGTTCTAGCCCAGAACTCGATCTCAGCTTTACAGCTTCGTCCCTTTGCCAGACAATGTTAAGCTTTCTAAGCAGCACAAGTAGCTCGAATTTCCCTGTCAGTTCCTGTTACAAGAACCTGATTTTAGTTGATTATAACTTTGCCAGACTTGTTCTGTGGAGCTGACGTTTTCCATACTTGATTTTTTTTTTTTTTTTTTTGGTAAGCTGTAGTTAATATGGCTCATCTGTCTCCTTGCAAGGGAGGGAGCTGGAAAATACCTGTATTGCTTATGTGGTCGTTTTCAGAGTGGCAATTTTAGAAGCAGGGATTTTCCTGGTCTGAGGGAATTAATTCAGATGTCAGCTTTCTCATTTTACATGGCACTGGTGACTTCAAGAGCTGGAGGCTGGAGCTCAGAGTATTTATATATCACTGGTGTAGAGGTTTAGCCAGTTCCTGAGGGGGCCAAATTCTGGTGGTGTGGCTGCTGCTGTTGTAGAATATCAAATTTTTATCATCCCTGACTAAAGAGCTTCAGCCTTGTTTGAAGTTTTCACTTAAAGTCTGGATTTTAAAGGTTTGGGTGGGATTCCTATCTCAATTATTGGGTGTAAAATATGAAAGCTGGATTTTTTTAATTTTTTTTTTGTATTATTTTTTGTGTGTGTGTTGATGTAGCCAAGCAATAAAGAGTTTATGGCCATAATCAGGATTTTGCTTATAGAACGTGTGTGTGTTTAAATCCTATTTTGTTTTGGAGTACTTTTTGTCTTGACTACGTGTTTTGGTGGTAGACAAATCCACTTTACATGCCTAGTAAAAACTCGAGAACAGCACCCTGCCTCGAACAATTCTGAAATGGATTTGAACCATATTGTGTTTACTTCTGTCTCTAGGTTTTATTGCTGAATGCAAACACTTGTGAAAAACGCAAAGCAGGAATAAGTAAGGAAGTGAACTCATTTGAACTTTCAGGAAAGAACTTTAAACCCCGTTTTAACTTATGTAAAACGTGAGGTGGCTGCCCAGCTCTGTTCTGATGCACTTTGGATAAATGTTCCTCTCTTTAATCACAGCAGAGATCAGCCACCAGTGCTTTGGATGTAAACTCTGTGCACCAGGGCTTGCATGGAGGGTGAACTTGGGGGAATGATGTTCCTGCTCATAAAGCAATTAAATTAATTTGTCCTGGAAGGGGATAGAAGGGAAAGGGGGATGTCCTTTGGCTGGCAGTTCCCATTGCAGCTCTGTACATTATATGAAATGCTGGCTTTGCACCACACGGCTTTGCTTCTTCCACTGTCATTCCTCTTTAAAAGCTGAGAATAATTTATCTTAGCGTATGTAAGTTTATTTTTTATGTAATTACATGTACCATCTTGTTAACTTTGTGCAAAGGTTGTGCCTATTGTCCTCAGGAAACCAAAGTGATTATCATTGGTTTGTTTTGTTACACAATTGTTTAAATTATAATAAGTTACCATCATTGTTTCTTGAGTCCAGCTGTGTTTATGGATTAAGATCTACTGACTCAAATATTTACAGTGTTCCAAAAATTATGAGAACATGCAGTGCTGGGGGTTTTCCATATGCTGCTTTATTTGACTTCCAGAGTTCTCCATCACAACTGGAAAAGGAGTTTTCAGTCCAGGATAGTTTTGTAAGAGTTGGGTTCCTCTTGTGTCTGCCTGGGCCAGTGTTTGTCACTCTTGTGGTGGTGTGGAGAGGCAGTTCCAGGTTTCCAGAGCACATTTCTGGCGATGGGTATTGAATCCTACGGAAAATGTAAATCCTATGGAAAATGTGCCACAGCTGGGGGCACAGGCTGAGCCCTCAAAATCTGACTGAAGCCAGTGAAAACCACATCAAATTCTACCCCCAGACCACTCCAGTTTGTGGATGTGCTCAACAGGTGTGCTCAGTCTTTTTTGAAGAACCCATGCTGAAGTGTCCAAAACTTTTTCCCCACCTCTGGGGCTTTGTTTTTGGTGAGTCTTTGAAAAGCTGCACGGTAAAATTGAGTAAAAAATAACAAATTCAGCTCCTTTTAAGGCTGTTCAATGCTATTACTGATACCTTGTTTTGGAGGTAATAAATGTACTGAAGTGGCAGTCRTYTGGARGATATTTTTCAGATATTTAATCATTTTGTGGGTTACCTTTTCCTGCAAGGAATGTGTGTGTGCAGGAATGTCCAGCTCCTGGGCAGTCTGACTAGACCAAGAGCTGCCTTTGCATTTTGTTGTCATTATGGGCCAGAAACTGGCGTTTTCCACACCAGGGCTGTGTTTCTTGCAGGGACACACCAAACCCTCACATCTGGAGCCCCAAAGCTGTGGTTCAGGACCATGGCTCTGGGCAGGAAAATGTCCCGTCCCTGCAGTCTCTCAGATTTGAGCACATGTCCATAAACCCCACGTTTGATGCTGTGTTTATCTTCACACACTTCCTCAGGCAGGCTCTGATCCTGCTGCTCCTGGAGCCACAACCCAATCCCGAATGGCAGGAGAGGATTTGGGGGAACCTTTCCTTTGGGACTGGCTGTTCTGGAGCTGCTGTGCTTGGCCCCTGCAGCCCTGAGTGCCACTCCTGCTGTCAGCAGGTCAGGAAATGTGTTGGGCCACCAGTCAGTCACGGTGACAGTCCCTGTGCTGCCAGGAGGGGACAGGAAGGGACATCAGAGGCCRTTGTCCTTCTCTGTGTTCTGCTGTAAACAGAGCACAGGGAGTTTGGGGGGAGAGTTGAATCAGCACATCTTGTCCTGCTCCTCGAACTCACCCTGTCTGAGCTGTGGGCTCCTGCTCCTTCCACTGCACACAAAATATCTCCTGCTGGTTTGGGCACCCCCTTTGTGAGATTTTTTTTTTTTTTTTCTTAGCAGTAATGAACTTCTCATCATTTCCCTGTTGTTCATAAACACAAGCTGTTAAAGAGCAAAGCTTTCATGGGAAGCAAACGATGCACTCCCAACTCACAGAGACACTGCCCCAGCATCACTGGGGGGACTCTGATGGGACCAGACTCTTGTGGACCCTTTTGCAGATGGTTTTTCCATGTCTCAGTTACATATCTGTTTTTAAATTGAGTTGAAGTGACCAGGTGGTCACTCTTGTGCAGCCTCTGTGTGTTCCAAATATCTTGACCCAGGTCATTCCAGTGTGTGGGCTTAACCTT
>NW_026623679.1:351715-360030 GCF_030028575.1 Malurus melanocephalus | reverse complement strand
ACCCACTCATGTGATAGCACCTCATGAGCAAACTTTTTTTTTTTACCCACTCATGTGATAGCACCTCATGAGCAAACCCATGGAAGCAAAATGCTCTGACTGTGCTGGTGTCCAGAATGTTCTGTGCACAGCCTGGGAATCTCAGCAGCTCAGCCCCTGGTTTGTGCTCTGTTTGCAGATCCTTGTGTCCTTCCCAGAGCTGTTTCTCTGGTTTTCCATGAGGGATTCCCCACCAGTCAGTCACAGAATCTCCTGACAGGAGTTCTGGGCTCTGTTCCACGTGCCCAGCTTGTTCTTGAAGTTAGGGAAGAGTTAAGTCTYGCATTGAAAGAAGGCCTTGTGGTATTTTGTTTCACTAATAACACACCAAACCCTGGGTTCTGTCTGAGGGTCTTTAAAATCTCATCTCTRTTGCCTGTAGTGGAATAAAAGTTATTCCCCTGTGCATTGGGAATATCACTAATGGAGCTCCAGGCACTTTATATCCCYGTGTACCTTGCTGAGAAGTCACCTCATTGTGTCTGCCTAATTAGAGAGTGAAACACAATCCTCCGTCTGTCTCCATTGTTAATCACCAAGTTTGGATTAAAATATTAACCCAAAGCATCAAGTTGTAGAAGTATGAAAGCAGCGTGAAGACAAAGCAAGAAAAGCCATCTGTTCTCTCCTTTTCTTCCTTGGGCATGTGGAGACTTTTTTTTTTCTTTTTAATGCTAAAGTCCACATATTCCCTCTGAAATGTTTGTTTTTGTTTCAGTTATACTTATTTTTTTTTTAATCAGTAGCGTTTGTGTGGCTGTGTAGGTGTGAATATCAATGCGGTGACACAACGGAAGGTGCTTGGTGGAGCTGATGTGCTCAACAGCTGTGCTCAGTCTTTTTTGGAGAACCCAGGCAGTGTCCAAAACGTTTTCCCTCCTTCTGGGATTTTGTTTTTGGTGAATCTTTGAAAAACGCAAGGTTAAACTGAGTAAAAAATAACAACATCAGCKCCTTTTAAGGCTGTTCAATGCTGTTACWGATACCTTGTATTTGGAGGTAATAAATGTACTGAAGTGGCAGTCATTTGGAGGATATTTTTCAGCAGTCTTGAGGCAGCTGATCTGTTTGTCATATGGACAGAGAGAGGTGTTTTGATCCTATTTAAAATGATATTTTTGCTTTGTGGGGTGCAGTAATGGAAACAAGTAGAAGGCCCTGAAAACTGGTCCTGAAGACAAACAACAAATGTGCACAGCTTCAGTGCAGGTCTGAAACCAATCTTAGCCCTGCACAATTTCTTCTTYCMATTTAATTTAATACTCCCAGTGAYGGGTATGATTTTCTGTGTTACTGYCCTCTCTGAGAGSGCASCAGGCCTTTTCCAGAGGTGCAGCAAYGTGCAATTTGTGAGCTTTTGCTCACTGAAATGATGCTTTCCAGCAGAAAAGGCTGTGATGAGAATGGAGGATGGAGCAGATAAATGGAAGGGAGAGGAAGATGTGAACRTTGTTAGCCCTGAGCCTGATCCTGGTGACAGCCACTGTGGTGTGTGAGAGCAGCATTTCTCAGGGTGAGCAGGGCTGGAGGTGTGAACAGCCCACAGTTCATTAACATCAGTAGCTATAATGTCTATTTTTGCACAGATATCAAAAATGAAGGCTGTTCTTGTGAAATCTGCTCCTTTCATCTGGGGGGATTACAGAGATAAATATCATCTTAGCACTCCAGTAATTATCCCAGAGCACTTTTATTTTGCTGATTAGAGCTGTGAAACTTCTGAAAGTTTGCGTCAGATTTGACTTGTTCATTAAATCTCTGCTGGAGCCGTGGCACGAGTCAAAACTGAAGGAGACAAGAGACAGCAGCTCAGTTGTGCTTGCGTAAAACTTGTTTGGCATCACCTGGGTGATATCAAAGAGTGTGTATTTATTAAAAATATGGATATTTTTAACCCTGATGAATGTGTGAGAAGCAAGCAGCTTTTTTTTTTTTTTTTTAAAAAAAAAGCTATTTTGGATGATTCTCTTAAACCTCAACGCTAATGAGCGTTATCGTGCCAACAGTGCAGATGAGATAAAAGAAAAAGAAAATAAGCTATAAATATCAGTGATAATTCTTTAAACCCCTGTTTTTATCAAGTTGTAGTGGGTGAACGTTTGACCAGCAGTTCTCTGTGAACATAAGACAGAAATAGCATTCATAGAAATCTCAGATGATAACACATCACTAGCTTCATTGTATATTTTCCATTTCATGGTGACTACAGAGGACCAGAGTCCACAAAACAGTCTGTGCTCATACAAAAGGCACCCCTGTATAGCAAATGAACAAAATGTTCTTGGATCAAACTCCAGGGTTTTTTTTTTTATATATATTTTTTTTTTATTATTATTTTATTTCTTTTTTAGGCCAGAAAAAGTTATTTGAATGTTCCCACAGCTTTCCTCTTCACCTCTTGTACTGTTACATCCTCTGACATCATACTGTGCTTCCAAGGAGAAGTTTATGGTGTCACGGAAAGGGGCTCAGAAGTTCAAGACGTTTGTGACACTGAGAGAAAGTGTCTGTGTGTTTTCAAACATTATGGAAATTGTAAGCAAAGCTTTCCAAAGCTGTCAGGAATCTAYGCTTTGAAAAGATGAATGCCTGTGTGGGATTAACTCCTCACGTTACACGCGGGCTCTGGAGCGCGTTGTTTTCTCCCGCTGCTCTCTGGAGCCCAGTATCTCAACTGGAATCTGACACACCACACCAGATGCTYGTGGAGGCCTTTCCAAGGTGAGGTGTGTGCGTGTTTTGCGTGCTGGACGTCATCTCCCCAGCCCCAGTTTGTGGCAGGCGGAGGGGAGCTGTCCTGCTGGTTTGGAATGGTTCACCTGGCTCATCCTTAGTGCATGTTTGGTGTTAACAAATGTGAGGGATGGCTCCCTCCTCCCCCTGCATCCCAGTCACCCCAGTTGAAATGCCTCACTGGTGTGGAGAGATGGGTGTGCTCACGGAGAGTGTTTCTAGGAAATGTTACGTGAAGCAGTTCCAAAAAAGAGACAAGCGTAGGAAAATGATATTAATTCTGTCCCTAAAGCAGATACAATCCATTTCAGATGCTATTACTCTTCTTTTTTAAGAAAGGAGAAGCGAAGAATTCTAGCAGCTGTTTGTGCTATAAAAACCTGGCTCTGTGCATTCCTGGTTAACGCTGAACAGCAGAGCTGCTGCAGATCCCAGGGCTCTCCAGAAGATCATCCTGAAAGGGAGCTTTGCCTGGATGAGAAATGAGAAATGCTCCACTAACACTGGCACTCGCTAACTCGGGGGACAAATGGCCAGTCAAGATGAGCATAACCAGCTGTGACAGGGATCTGGCTGGGGCAGGAGATGGAAGTGCCCCGGTTCAGGCAAAGGACTGACCTGGTGGGTGGCACAATGCTGGCAAAGCTCCCTCCTTCATGTGTGACACAAAAGCTGCTGTGGAAAGGTTTTAGGATGAGAAAGGCAAGGGGTGGATGATGGTGATTTTACTGTTTTTTCCCAGTGTTTTTAGCCTGGTGCTTAGGGCTCTCATCAGGCTGAGCTGAGCCCCATCTTCCAGCCTCTGCCCCATCTTCCAGCCTCTGCCCCCCAGGAGCTCCTAAACCTTGACAATTCCCCGATCTTGGAGCAGCGCGGTGTTCCTGCCATGTTCAGTGTGGCACTGCATGAATCTGTCACCTGGTGATGCTGAGCTGTCTGTTAGGCTGTCTCATAGATAAAGTGCTGTTAACACATCATCTTTTAAAGCCTGAGACTCTTCCATGGCACTGACAGGTAATATATACTTCTTTGCCTGGGAAAAAAAAAAAAAAAGCCTTTTCCGTTAGCAATGACTTGCTGATTGCCTATTTATTTTCACAAATCTTTTCGTGTCAAAATATTTTGATAAAAGTCTGGCCTGCATTAAATAATCAAGAAAATAATTACTACTTCCAATTTTATTTAATTTTTGACTGTCAAATAATCTAACAAGCTTATTTTTAGATCTCAGGGAGTGCGTCTTGTAAGGTGCTGCAGTGAGTGAGCAAAGATGGTTTGTACTCAGATGGGGGAATGGAGGGAAGGAGCTGATTTCCAAGCCTGGCACAGATGAGAAATGAAAGGGAGAGAAGGGAGGAATATTTTGTGTGCAATCTTGACCCAGCAACATTGGGTTAATGATCATAAAGTGGCAGCCAAATTGGTTAATTAGAGAATAAGTGCCTGCTGTTTGCATCTGTCTCATTAAGTCTGAAGAATAAAGCTGCTGAGGAGAGGGACTGAGCAGGATTGGGGTGGGTTTGGGGCCTGAGCTTCTCAAATGTGTTCTTGAGTTGTTGACTGGCTTGTGGGATTTTTGAGCGTCATGTTGGGTGCAGTGGCAAGAATTTACCTGTAAAATATATTTATTCTTATTTTGATGTGATGGTGTGAAGCATTGCTATGAAACCTCTTCAGCTGAATATAGAGCAGGCATTTCCTGGATTTATGGCRTTAATGTTGGAAATGCAGGGAATGGGGTGAAGGGACGGAGGGAGCTGAGGTGGGGCAGGACATTGAAATTGCAGGTTAAGGGGCTGATTTTTAATGAAGGATATGGGTTATTGAATCAAGGCTTTCCAGACTGTCCCTAAATGTCTGCCCAGTGTGAAACCCCTTCTTCAACACCAGCCTGGCAYGTTTGAGATGGGTGGGATCACACAGATTGTGTGGAATGGCCAGGATGAGATTTACAGGGATAGGCTGGAGTGGGTGGGATTTGAGGAATCAAATTGCTTGGGATGACTTGTTTCCTTATTTGTTTTGATTCTGTGGGTTTTTTGGGGGTTTGAGGGCTTTTCTGAAGGTGATAGGAGAGTGAATCTGACCAGATAAGAAATTCCCTTTTACCCTGCCAGGTTATTGAAGGGGAGGGAAAGGGGAAGAAGGAATGGGATGCTACAGATAGACAAGGACAGGCCAAGAATAAAATTTTGGGGAACAATCATTGTTTTCCCTGCAGTACTTGGATTCGTGGAGTAGGGTTCAAGCACACATTCAAGGAGTTATTCAAAGTCTGTAAAGGTGATGTGGCTCTGGGGAATCCAAAGTGGCACTGGAGAATCCAAAGTGGCATAGGGGAATCCAGACTAGCCCTGAGGAATCCAAAGTGGCTCTGGGGAATCCAGACTGGCCTCAGGAATGGCAAACTGAGTAAAACCAGTCCAGCAAGCTGTAATGTGGGATTATTCCCCTGGCATCCTTTTCCTCCCAAAGGCTGACAATTAAGGGTATGTGGAGGTTTGATATGGGAAGAATGATGTCCTGCTTTAGGAGAAAATGATAATTCAGGGCATTTTCCAGAGCATTCCGAGGCCAGCAGGGACCTAATCCAAACAAGTGCCTCTCTCCRTTGACTTTGAATCAGGTTGTTGCCTCCTGCAGTTGAAATTTCCAACCCCCTCAYGAGGATTTTGGACACTTAGTCCCCCGTGGAAAATTAAAATGAGATTAGGAGAGCTCAGCCTGCCATTCTAAGTGGATTGAATCAAAAGTAGGAACGGGCTCGGGGTTTTGTTAACAATCAATMGAAACTTAATACTGCAATCCCTTTCAGCATCCACGGGGAGGGAATGCAATATCTCTGGAAAATGACGGTATTGTATATCACAGGATGGAATATTCTGTATGGAATATTTATTGGAAAATGATTTACATGGCCTTAATTTCCCCCCAACAAATGTCTTGCCCTTTTCTGCCTGGAATTGCCTTCACAGCCACGTTSGTGTTTCTAAAGCTGCTAATAGAGGTGATTTAAGTTGTTCGTAGAAAGTGCTTTTTGTGGAGGAAAAAGAATTGTTCTTAAAGTGCAGCTGACTAAAATATGCCGAGGTTATTAGCGCTTCACATTTTGCAAATGAATTCATATCTTATTTAAAATTTTAATAGAGCATATATGGCTTGCTTTTTTTTAATAACTTTCCTGAAAAGATGGTTCTCTTCCCAATAAAAACCAGACCRTGTTCAGTAAAGAAAAACTGAAGGAAAATTTGAGCTAAATTGCCCTTTCCCTAAAAAAAAAAAAAAATATGTTTGAAGAAATAAAATAGAAAAATAGGTCTCTGTGGGCCCTTTCAAAATGCAAATATCTCTTAATGGGCAGGTTTTGCTTGGCTGTTAAATAGTTGTAGCTGTTCTTGCTTCACTGGGTTTGCACAAACACAGCCTAATTCAAAACTATTTATTCCTCCTGTACCTCTTTGTTCCCACTATCACAGAATGGTTTGGGTGGGAAGARACTTTAAAGATCWTTTTATTCCAGCTCCTCATTTCCCACTGGACCAGGCTGCWCAGAGCTCCRTCCAGCCTGWCCTCCCTGCAGCCTGTCCCCWTTGCTGGAATCATTTMAGTTGGARAACACCTTTAAGATCACAAATCCAACCTTAAACCTGGCATTGCCAGTCCWAACCAGGTCCCTGCACAGAGGTGGTGTCCCTGTAAGGACACAGAGCAGTGGGTGARGTGACAMCTCTGTGCCCCAAAGGGGTGATGGAGGGGTGCAGATCCTGGGGAAAGGGGACAGGGTTTGTGCAGGATCCTGGGACATTTGTGGCACCATGATCAGGGATGGTGGTCTGGACCTTTGAACTTACCAAAAAAAGCTCATTTTTGTCTCCAGCAGCACTATGGGGGCTGAGTCCCACCCTTGTGTCCACTCTTCTGGCACAGCAGTGTCTAAGCCCACCTCTACCAGAGAACCCTGCCCCTATATAAAAAACAGAAAAATTAAAGCAGGGAAAACCCAAAAAAAACCCCCATTAATGGCAAGAATAAGTCTGGAGCTTCCAACAGAGGGTTGTTCTGGATTTAATTCTTGCCACACATAAACAAGGGCTCCACCAGTTACGCTTTGGTTTTGGAATTAAGTTTGGTTTGAAACCAATCAGAGCACTTGTCCTGACAAGAGATCACTTTTATCCTGCATTGGGCTCCATTAGG
Source organism: Malurus melanocephalus (assembly GCF_030028575.1). Taxonomy (NCBI): domain Eukaryota; kingdom Metazoa; phylum Chordata; class Aves; order Passeriformes; family Maluridae; genus Malurus; species Malurus melanocephalus. The sequence continues at coordinate 353,061 of NW_026623679.1, read as the reverse complement.
AAAGATTTGATAAAGCTGTTGGTGAAATTGCTGATTTCAATCTTGTCTGGTTYCCCTCTTTGCATTTTGGGAAGTAAAGAAATATTTTGCTTTTAGTTTTCCATTGAATAACTGGGGCATCTCAGTAGTACCTTAAAAAGACAAGGCTGCCAGCTGCTGTCTTAATATTTTCAAAGTGAAGCATCACAAAGGTATTTTTTTTTTCTCCCTCTGCTGACTTGCAGCTGCTGTGTTCATTTATGAATGTGCGAGTCTGTAGAATTCAGTTTTTAATTAAATTTGGGTGCTGGACACTTTACCAGGGTTCACAAGACCTTACCTTTCTGGAGTTGAGCTCTARCCCTTTGTTTCTATAAAAATGAGATCCTGATATTGGAGAAAAGGGGAAAGTTTCTGCCCTGGAGCCCAGGTKGGACTGAAGAAGGAGCAGGAAAGGTGTGAGAGCAGCTGGAGAAAGGTGCTGTGATGGCCCTGAAATGTGGCCCCACTTCAGCACTGGACCCAGTTCTTTCCCAGCACCAGACCCTGTGACATTGYAGGGCAGCATCCATCCCACAGTGATTCCTTTCCTCCTTCACCCTTAAAAAGGGATTTAATAAATTTCAGACCACTCTCACATGGCATTTGACTGCTGCACTGCTGTGACAATATTGATCTGTCCACCCTAAATAAMCAAAGTTCCTGCCCCCACAAAAAACAACTCTGTCCCAGGTGAGATGTGAGCATGTTTTCCCCAGCTCACAGGCACGGGAGAACCTCTGGAAGAGCTGGGGAGGGGTCACGTCATGGGAGGAAATGTCCTGAGTGAAATATTCCGGTGTTGACAATATCTCTGTTAAAATTCTTCAGGCAAATCTGTGTGGAATAAGAGTTGGTTTGGATTTACATCTAAAACACAAAACTGAGTTGAACTCTGAATTTCTAATCATCGTGCAGGCCCTGATGGTTTCTGACTTGGGCTCAGCTCTTACGTGTCTCGTTATTATCAGCGATCTGTTAAAACTTTACAGCCAAGCACCATATTCCCTGTGATATTGAAATTTAGAACATACTTGGAGTTCTTTGCTTTTCCTCCTAATCTTTCAGCAACCTAATACTTTCTGATTTCCCTCTCTCAAACCAGGGACAGCCCTTTTATTCTTTATCATGGAATTCTGGTTTCAATCAGAARGTGTCAGCAGCTCAGACTTCAGGGATGCAGTCAAGTAGTGGGAGATTATTGATAATTTTGCAAGAGTGACCACACCAAAACACTGTAAATGGTTGCAGATACTCCGTGGCAAGCACAGGAATAAATTTTGACATGCCATGAAGCACACATGGGAGATGCTTTTGTTTAATAAAAA
>NW_026623679.1:319781-351628 GCF_030028575.1 Malurus melanocephalus | reverse complement strand
TTTTTTTTTTTTTTTTTTTTTTTTTCTTAAGGCCAAGTGTGATATTATGAGGTTTGGATCTAGCAGAGACCCCAAATCTTTGTAAATAGGGTGAAAGACTTTCTTGGAGCTGAATATCTTGGGATCCCATTTCTTTTTAAGTATTTCAGAGAAGTGTCCATCTCCTGCAGCATTCCTGTGTTGTACAGAACGATTTTTGCAACCTCTTCTTTGAAAATACTGGAATTATTTCTCAGTGCAGGAGCTCCAGACCTGTTTTACACCTGTTCCTCTAAAACACCTGTGCTTCCAGGATCCTCATGGGATACCCATAATTTATACTGACAGAAGCTGCTGTTGCTGATGTTACTTGATAACCATCCAGTGCACCAGAAGTGCTGATAAATGTGCTTTTCTGTGGCTGCATTGGAAAAGCTGTTACTGACAAACATCACAGAAACTGTCCCCTGTTCCTCCCTGGAGCTGACATTGATGGCCAGACTGGCAAATTCCCTGCGTGAGTTTAGGGTCTGTGCTGGAGTCAGGCATTTCCCAGATTTCCACCAGCGTTTTTCAGCTCTTAATTATTTGGTGGGTTTATTTATTTTTTTTTTTTTTTTTTCCTAGAAAGCCAGAATTTGAGCAGGGTAGGTGCATGTGTGGTAATCCCACCGTTTGTGCCAAGGCTGGCTCCAGCTCTGCACCTCCCTGGAGGAGCTTTGGTGGGTTTGAGTTCGGCTTTTGGAAAATGTTGTGCTGGGGAGTGGAAGAAAAGGAGGAGCTGGGCGTTTATAGTGCCTCAAAAACAAAATGCTCCTTTTCACAGGAGGATTTTTTTTTTTTTTTAGGATTGGTTTGGGGGAGGGCAGTGAGGAGCTCTTTCGAGGTAAAAGGGAATATCTCATTAATGATTTACTAATGAGCTGTAAAAGTTCTGACTCCTTATAACTTCTGAGGATGGAAAATGTTCCCTGGAATGCTGCGAGCCCCACAAAGGCTGGGGCAGATCCTGGCTGCCTCTGTGTAGGGTCTTTGATAGTCTCTGCCTTACCTCTTTGCTCCAGTCCCTTAGGCCTTAGAAAAGATTAATCACAGCACATGGAAATAGCAGAGAGATGAGAAATGAGAGTGGCAGAGAGGAGGGAAAAAAGCCCCACCATGAAACACTGTTTTCTTTCTGGTAGGGCTCGGGCAGGAATGAATTGGCAATGATCTCACGGTGGAGCAATGTCAGTTTATTTGTACTGACTCTGAGCTGCCCATTTCACAGGGTCTCCTCTGCTCTGCTGTGCGAGGGAAGAACCCTGCAATGACATGGATTTTATGGACATTTTTTTTTTTTTTTTTTTTAATCCAGGCTTTGGGCTGGGGAGGTGCTGAGCCCAAGGAAAGGGCTCTGTTTGAAGCCTGTTGGAGCTGTCCCTGTGAAATTAGGTGGAATGTGGAGGTGATGTCATTTCTGTGATGCTGTTTGTGTGATGCTATTTCCAGAGGTGGGCACAGCACACCCTGCCCGAGCTTCTGCAGGAGAAATGGGGCACATCAGAGCCTAAGCAAACTGAGATAATTAATTGAAACCTGACAGCTCTGAAATCAAAACCCCTGGAGTGTTCAACAGCAAGGACTTGGAAAGAGTCCARGAAGGGCCTGGCTGTGGTAGAGATTTGCCTTTCCTGCAGCTCTCCTGCTTCCYTCTGTGCTATGTCTCCAGCTTGGAAGGATGGCAGTGTTTCCTGCAGCTCTCGTGGCCTCTGCTGCTCCAGCAGTAGCTAAGGAGAGTGCTGGAGYTGGGGAATGAATCTTGAAATTGGTGTGCAACAGTTCAGATCCTGCTGTTGCCAGCAGTACAGTCATTTATTCCCTCTGGGTTGAAACAAAATGTGGTCAGTGAGTTTTTCTGTGCTTGATTTCAGTACAGGGATGGGGCCACTCATGACCTGAGTGCAACTGAAGCCCCTCACAGACCCAGGCTGTTGCTTTGTCCAGCCTGGGAGTGTTTTTCAGTGAAATATTACCAGTAACACAAGTGCAAACCCCTGCTGGAGTGAGCTGAGAAGCTTCCATGGCTTTCAGTTCATGAGCAACCTCTGTCAAGCAAGCACAGCACCCAGAGAGGCTGTGACCCCCCCAAAGCCCCATGTGCACCTTTCCTGGCAGCAGATTTGCCTGAGAACAGCTCTCTGACCCCATAAATCCTCATGCATGAGGCAGAACTCCCACCCTCGCAGGRTGAGGGAGGGCAGGGACCCAACCCGGTCCTGCCAGGAGCTGGAAGGTGCCCAAACATCTCCCTGAGCAGCGTTAGCACTTTGTGTTTTCTTGGTCATAAAGCTCAAGTGTTTAGTTAATGTCTGCACAGGTGGTTAAATACAATGGCTCCCTCTGCCAAGTAACAAATCTGAAATTTACTGGAAAGCGAAAAAAAAAAAAAATAAAAAAAGAGAAAAATCATAAAAATCATATAAAGTCCAGGTTTATTCACAGTTTTTGCAGGTTGTAAATGTAAGGAAATGAGACCACTCACGCAGATGGACATAATGTATGCCTGGTGCAACACCTAAAAATGCCACTCAATGGTTACAAGGCGTGAGACCCAAACAGTGGGCAGGAGTCCCCTGCAAATGTGTGGTTTGACACTCAATTTGTATTTTACAGACCATTTTCAGGCAGAGTGACTGTTTTGCAGGCACTACTGCAGAGAGGCTTCCCAAATCCATTTTAACCTGAGCCCAAATACCTTTGTGAAAAAGAGGGGGTGTGGGATTGGTGGGAGAGGGTTCTGTATTTGGATCAAGAGCCTGAGAGGAGGAACCCCAAATAACAGTGCAAGGGACGAGCACTGAGGCAAACCCACCCCCAGTGTTGTGGTSCTGTTGTCTTCATGGTCCTGGGAAGATCTGAGTGACCAACACAAATCTGGATATCCTTAGAGCAGCAGGCAGATTTTAATCTATTTCTGGATGTAAAGATATTTACTAAAAATAACCCAGATAATTTTTTTTCCATACTGTTCACTCTAGGGGAGAGTTCCCTCCCGAGCAAAGAAGGACCTAGAAATTTGTAGGCAATCGAGTTCTGCCCTGTGCTCAAGAAACAGTGAAGGGATGATTTGAGGGACTGGGGAGCTGTTGGGACAGCAGAGTTGTCCCAGGCTGGGCAGATGYCCCTCGTGTGGGTGGCAGGAGAGGGGCAGCCAGGGTGTACCAGGCACAGCCAGATCCACCTTCCTCATTTAGCACCATGGAAAGAGGAGCACGAAGCTGCTGAGGAGGTGTCACCTCAGGGAATGGTCTGAAAATTGCTGCTCTGGGGCATGGCTGGTACTGCTKCTGACCTGCCTCCAGCTCTGGAAACAGAGCACACCCCTGGTTTGCTGGATAGATAAAACATTGGTTGGGTTTTCTTCTTCATCCCGGTTTCCATGTCATCTTTAGGTTGCTAGGAAAGAGAATTTGTACYCTGTTTCTGCAAGATCTGTGTGTCCATAACCTTCCAGAAGTGCACTTGTACATTCATGAGTGCCACACGTGGCTCTCAGGCCGTTGGAACTGTGGTTTAATTTGGGAATTCTTGAGGAGGAGTGTGAGCAGAGCACCCTGACTGGCTGAGCTACTCCAGGGGGTGAGGGCACCCATTATTGTTGTTGTTATCAGCACTATCASTGCTGTCTTTTCTGAAGATAAAGGCTCAGTGTTGGCTCCAAGGTGACCCTCCCACCCCCTAAATGCCCAGGGAGGAGTGTGGCCAAGCCTCTGTTCTCAGACAGCAGCCAGGAGGGTTTTAATGATCCACCTTCTCTCTGGGGCTGAGCTGGGGGATCAGGAGGTGCCTCCCCTGCCCCGCTGGACTTGTGCTGTTYGGAGATCAGGATCTGTTTGAAACACCCCCAAGGAAAGGATGACTAAAGCAGCCCCCAAGTGACACATGTTCCTCTCTGCTGCTGTACAGGGGAAGGCTCCAAGGTCTGCTGGTGAGATGGAGCTTCCTGCTGAGAAGACAACTCAAGCTGGCTGGAGATTAAATAATGCTTTTAACTGCCTGATACTGTGAAGCTTGAAAGGAGGAGGAAAAAAAGACATGCAGTGTCACCTAGGGAGTGAACCAAAGCYCGCTGAAGCCCATTGAAAGGATTCCCTTGAATTCAGCAGGTATTGGAGCCAGCTGCCAGTATCATGCTGATGTGACCTCAGGTTACAGCTGTGCCACTGCCACCACAGGAGGCTGCTCAGGTTTGGAGCTCAGCTCCATCCCAGCAAAGGCAAAAGAGAAAAGGGAAGGGGTGGGATCGAATGTGGAGCTCATTTCTGTTGCTTTCAGTTTATGGAGTGGATTTATCACCCCGAGCAGAGCCGCGATGATTTCTCGGTGTTCGCCACCTGCCCTTCCCCACGGCCAGCTCATAAATGACACTGCTCTGTAATATAATGGCTTTTGAGGCACAAAGGGCAAGCTGCAGCTGAAGCAATGTTTAATTTGGCTGTTGTGGCTCAGACAGCTGAGGAGCTGTGGGCATGTCAGCTTGGATTTGAGCTGCAGCCCTGTGTCAGGCACCTGGCCCCAGCTCCAGCATGTGCCACGGTGCCCCCAGCCCGGGCCTCGCGCTCCAGGCAGCGCTGTGCTTCAGGGAGTGCTTAACATATGAAAGAATTCRTTCCTGGTTTGAATTTGAGCAGCATTGTGCTTTATTACAATGCTTCTGAATCGCTTTCATAATTTCCCCCGTGCCACCACCCCGAGCTTGCTCTCCTCCCGTGCGCGGCTCGGCTCAGCTCGGCGCGTGGCTGGCTGCAGCTCCTCTGGATGCTTTGCATTCCCCGCCAGCTCTGCACCAGCCTGCAGGAATTTCAATTCACACCAGCCCCGTGTGGGGAACCGGGAGTGATGATGTCTTGTAAGCGAGGAAAAATAGGAGGGAGAGAGATGAAGGTTGCGCGTGAATTTGGTGGCAGTCCGTGACGAGGGGAGATGCCATCTCACCTGCCAGCTGCATTTGGGGTTGATTTGTCCTTTAAGTGGATTTCAGATGGAAAAGAAAAGTAATTTTGATTGACTAAAGCTCATGGCCATGCTGGCAGAGGCAATGGACAGCCTTGAGCGCTCACATATTTTCCCATTTTAATTATGCATTTTTTGAGTTTAAGGCTTTCCCCTGAGATGTGYGTATCCTTCTATTTGAACCTCTGGAAAGTGAGGTCAAATGAGAAGATGAGTTGTGTTTAAAATAAATGTCCTTCTKCTTGCTGTCTCTTTTGGAGCCCTTTGAGGTGTTAAAGCTATCARTAAGGTTTGCTCTCATCTCAGTCCCATGAACAAATTGGGATTATTRCATCAGGAAGGTGCTCAGCATCCCAAGAACTCCATCCTCTGCAGTAACTTCATAGAGGAAAACTGGATGCAAAGTTCCCTGTTAACAGATGAGTCCTCATTTATCATCACTTACTGCCTTTGGAAAATGAGAGATTGTCTTTCCAAGTGATCCTGCAGCATTGGAAAAAGTTCTGCAGCTTTGACTCATTGTGATTATTCCCAAGTGTTGTCATCAATTTTTTCCTGTATTTATGTGAAATTGCTCAAAGCCTGTGTTCAGCTCCCCAGGCTGATCCCAGTGTTTTGGATAGGAAAAAAACCCACATCCCYAGTCCCTGCTTCTACTAAAATGTGTTTTGTCTCATTCACTCTGTCACTGCCACRAGGTGCAAAACTGAACCTTCTGCAGAGCTCAAATATTCTATTTTTTAATATTTTGAGGCTATTGCTCATGGTATAGGCTACATCCATTGGTTATAAATAAGGAGGGGCTGAAGAGAAAGTAAGAGATCACTGTATAATTATCATTAAAGCTGTACCAAGCTGTTCTGTTCCCTGAATGTCTAAACATGCTCCAGCCGTGATTTTCTGCTGCACTGCATGTAGCAGTTGCATCCATCAAAGCAGAAGTGTTTCTAAATTTGCCTGGGGATAATTAAATTCACTTTAATGCAAATGACTGTGCTGCAGCTCCCAGGGTGAAGATGTGTCACTTATGATCCCCATAAACATTAGGGAGAATCGGCCCCACGGAGCAGGTGCTGGTACAAACTCCTGCAATCCCAGACTCAGGAGAGTCAAGGATTGTCAAGTGAAAGGGTAAATGGTTGTTAGGAAAATCCAGAAATGGTGCCTAATTTAGGGCCATGCACACAAAGTAGTCAAAAGACCAGGATGATCAGAGGGATGGAGCAGCTCTGCTGGGAGGAAAGGCTGGGAGTGTTGGGGGTGTTCAGCCTGGAGAAGTTTTGGGGTGACYAAATTGTGGCCTTGCAGTGTCYGAAAGAGTTACAGGAAAGATGGAGAAACGCTATTGACAAGGGCATGGAGTGATGGRACAAGAGGGAATGGCTTCAAACTGCCAGAAGGGATGTTTAGATTGGATATTGGGAAGAAATTCTTGGCTGTGTGAGAGTGCTGAGGCCCTGGCACAGGGTGCCCAGAGAAACTGTGGCTGCCCCTGGATCCCTGGAAATGTCCAAGGCCAGGCTGGACTGGGCTTAGAGCAAACTGGGACAGGGGAAGRTGTCCCTGCCCCTGGCAGGGGCTGTAATGGGATGATCTTGAGGATCCTTCCCACCCAAACCATTCCATAATTTCATGAAAATGGGACATTTTTTAACCGTAGCCTCCCCCATCCCTCCTGCTGCCAGGTGTCAGCCTCTGCCATTCCCAGGCTCAGGATGCTCAGGAGGCACCAGCAGAGCTGAACAAGAGCTGAGCAAGTGCTGAAGCACCGTGCAAAGCCGAGTTTATTTCAGTCATCTCAGTTTAGTTTGGAGCCTGAGTGTGTCTGCCTGGGGCAAGCACRATGTGAGGATGGCAATAATGACTTCCTGTGTCAACATAAAAACCACTGTATTMTCTTCAGCAAGTAAACACTCATTTTATGCCAGGGTTTGTGATAAAGGCTCCTTTCTCTGCTTCCTTCCCCATCCAGATGTTCCTCCATTACCAGCAAAGCACAGAAACACCTTCAGCTCTTATGGCCACCACCAGAATATTCCCAACACCCCTGTCCTAATGCCATTTCACATTTATATTACAACATTTTCCTGTTCTATTCATTCCATTCCAAGCATGTGCCGGGTTTTTCTTTTTAGAAAATGCACAACTTCTTATAAGAAACTTTTTTTCTCCCACACTGAATATCTTTCSCAAAAGCATGAGAACATTCTAGCCTTTCATTCTGCTCACCAGACATCGCACGATTTGCAGCGGMAACTGGCAAGAATGTTTAAAATAACAAAAATAAAAATTGTGCTCGTCTCAGAACTGGGAGATGAGCGTGTTTGCTGAGAGATGCAGGGGTTTGGAGCCCTGTGATTGAAGTCTCCAGGAATGTTAACTGAATTTTAATTTGTGTTTTACTGAATGATATGTATGGAGTGAGTGTAGGGGAGGTCAGGGGAGGGTAAGAGAGACTGAGCCACGCTGGGTAAATGCATCACTTAGYGCACATTGAGCAGGTTTTTGGTTACTGCAGTTTTCAGATTTGTGCTCTAATCTYTATTGATTTAACGAGGGCTCTCACACAGTAATTAATGCAGCAYTGGTTGTGCCCGGTGCTCCTGGAAAAGTTGTGTATTAGCCCTGCTYCTGCTGCTGTGGGCTCTGCTGGGGCTGGAATGGGCAAAAATGTGTGGATCCTTGGACTGGATTACAAATAGTGGAAGTATGAGGTGAAGGGATGTTTGTGTCCCCAGCTGCCTGCTTTTTTTTTTTTTTTTGGAGGTAAACACTAGAACATATTTTGTTTTTTTTCCCTTGGAATGGTTGTTGACTTGCCTCAGTTTTCCAGGATCCCATATCAGACCTCTGGCCAAGCTTTGTGCAGGAATTTATTTCMCTAAGATCTCATGAATCCTGCCTGGCCAAAAGCAGCCCATAATTTTAACTCCACTCACATGGAAACAAGGAATCCAAAGGAAGTGTCGGAGGCTGCCACACAATTTAGGATTTCCTTTTAAAATTATAATCATAGAAAAGGCATGATTCCTCTCTGTTCCTTCCTTAGGCCACAGGACTGAGCTGATAACTCCAAGCCAATTTTTAAAACTTTCCRGGGAAATATCCTGTGTGCTGACTGGTGAAAGGAGCATTAATTGCTGTGTGTGGGACCACTCAAACCAGTACTGAACTGGTCTTTAGTGGAATTGGCTTTCCCCCTAAGCATGAAATGCTAGTTCTGCTCTAGTTCTTTAATAATAGTTCTAAAAAAATTAGTCTATAAAACTATTGATGAAATAAACATAAAAATAGCAATTAAAAAAATAAATTGTTCTTTAGCTGGTCTTGCAGTAGGTTTTTGGCTTATACCAAGGTGAGAAGGATGCAAAGRAATGGCAAGGAATGCAAAGGGGAGYTCTGCCTGAGATCTCCACACTGAATCAGGCAGTGGCACTCTAGTCTTGTGGGTTTAGGTGATGATTTTGGACAGAACCAGTGGAGCTCTGCGGTGGTGGGTGGAGGTGGGTCAAGGTGAGCGCCCTCCCCAGCCCTGGAGCTCAGCATCCTCCTCAAATGACACCATCTCTGGTCTCATCTCTGAGAACATGCAGCTGTTTTGGAGCTTGGGCGTTTCTCCTGCTGCCTGAAACTCCTGGGGTGGCTCCTGCCTCAGATCTCCAGCTGATGGAGCAGTGAGGAAAGAGGAAGGGTCTCCTGGCAGGTGGATCTGAGCTGATGCACAGAGATCAMGGGCACCAAAGGTTTGGCTCTGTCAGCTTTGTCAGACCTTGTTGACATTTCTCACTCAACCCTTAATCCATAAAGTGAGACTAAAAAAAAAATCTCCTTAAATGCTGGCAGAGACGATTTCAGTATCATTTGTGAGGCATTTGAGCCAGATCCTCAAAGAATTCCAGCATCTTTTTCCTATTTTAAAATTGTTGAATGAAGCATCGAAATAAATCAATCGCATGGTTTGGGGCTGRCTTTATTTGTGAGAAGTTTTTCAGCTTTTTGGTTGGGTAAAACCACAATCAACTCTTTTTGGATGAAGGCCAGGTATCTCTTTGAAGTCGCGCTCCTTTCTCCATGTTTCATGGCAATAAGGGAGCGCTGGGCCGGGAGCTGAGAGCAGAGCCCAGCTATTCCCACACAAATCCTTCATTTGGATGAAAAGAGGCTGTGGCTGCTAGAATGATAGCAGGGAATGGCATCAGAACCACGACAGACAGATGGGTGTTACTGGAACAGCTGGAAAAGGCCCAGATGAGAAAACTGAGATAAAGACTCATTTATTCCACTTCAGCTCTATTGCATCGKTGGTTTTTATTTTTCTTTTCCTGAATGGATTGGGTACTTGGTGAYCCAATGGCTACATAATTCCAATTGTGAAACCATAATGCTCAATTAGCAAACTGTCAGGTAGAGCCAGCTGGAGGAGTGGCTGCTGGGAATCCTGTGTTTGCCCAAATYAAAAAGTGGGGAATTTGTTAGTGAGACACAGCTTCAGGGAGCGGGGCACTGGTGATGTGAAAGTGATGTTTCCKTCTTCCTCAAGTTTTTCCTGTCCTTGAAAACAGGGAGCTGGTGTTGTCCAAGTGTAAGGGAGAGGATCCAGAATATTTTTATTGAGGTTTTTGGAGACAAAAAGGTTGGGTTGGGCTGGGAGGAGATGGAGCAGATCCCTCTGGGCAGCCCACAGTGACTTGGAGGGGTCTTACAGAGCTGGGGGAGCTGCTGTAGTGCCAGGCAGTCAAATAAGGGTGCAGGGGCTGTAAAAYTCCTCCAGCTGGATATTGGGAAGAGTTTTTTTTCCTAGAAAGAAGAAGTGCAGACCTGGGATGGGCTGTCTAGACAGGCTGGGGAAGAGCCATCCTTGGAGGATGGGGAGTTTGGCCAAACCTGAGCCAGCTTCTGCCAAACCCGGGCCAGTCTTGGCCATGGGCTGGTGTGGAGCAGGAGAAGGAAAGGAGAGGGCCCTCATGGCCAGGAATTCTGTGATAAGAGAGACTGGAAGGGAGCAGCTGGATCTGCAAAAACATTTATTTTAATCCTCTGTATGGACAGAATCAGTTGAGGGAGGGCAATCCTGAGGAGAGCATTTCTTAGAAATGTGGGAAAAAAGAACAACTTAAAAATCTCATAAAACACTGAGATGTCCAGCTGCTGTATTGTACTTCAGGCTGCTTAAAAAGSCAATTCTGCAGCATCTCCAGTGCTATCCATCCATCTCTGTGCCTGTCAAACACCAGTGGATCTGTCAGAGCTTTTCTTCACTTTGGGACAATTAAGCATAGATTCCATGGGCTCCTTATTTCCAGTGCTGTATAAACAAAATTTGTTTTATTATGTTTACTCATTTGGGAAACAGCTAATACTTTGGGTGTGGATTCTGAGCTTTTTTTGAACTCCCTTCAATATTTTTTCCTGTGTCATAATAGTTGGCTTGTAGCAGCAAAGTGGAGTAATCAGTGGGTTGTGGCTGAAATCAGAACCATATACCAGAGGCTGGTTTGATCTTGTGTGTCAGTTGTTACTATAAAAAAAAAAATTTAAAAAGGGAAAAAAAAAAGACTTCTTGGTTGAATTTGAAGATAAGAGGAAAATCTCCTGAGTAAAAAAAATAGAAAGGCATACTTGGAGGCAGTAGCAGTTATTTGGCTTTCAAATGGTCAGGGTTTTTCCCAAGATTTCACTCTTCTCCCTACAAAGTGTGAGCTGTCCGTGGTTTTGTGGGGTCAGGGGAAAAGCAGGAGGGCACATCCTGGTCCCATCCATCTCCCTGCAGTGTCACTTCAGGGCTGTGACACCTTGGAAGGGCAGATCCCCTACACGGACAAAGAAACCCTGCCCATCCAGTGGCGGTGATATTTTCCCACACATAGGCCTCCTAAAATCCTCTCTTGGGTCCTCCCAAGCTGCAGAACAGGGAACAGGATTTCCAGACCCCTGTGAAATGGCAGAACTGCTGGGGTTTTGGCAGATCAGGAATTTTTCAGCCGCATTTTCAACAGCTCCTGTCCTCTCTCCGAGTTCCCTCSTACGAGACCGCGTCTCTTGAGGGCATGCTTGTCACGCCTGCCACGGGGGAAATTACCTTGRAGCTGCTCTGCCAGAAAGCTCATTCTGGGCTCTTCCAATTTGCTTCCTAATGGCTGAAGGGTTGAGGGATGGCGGGAGCTGAGTCACATCAAGATACCGCTCCGATGTMGAGCCACGCAGGCGGTTTTTGGGGAGATGATGGCTTCATCGTGAGTCAGTCGTTCATTATCGCCTTCCTCTGACGTTGCACGGCAATATCGCAGCTGCCACGAGCAAAAAGCAGATGAATGATGCGAGATGAGATGGACCTTGTCCCAGGGAATGGTGAATGTCATGCCTCAGATGGGTGCAGGGAGCAGGCTGCTCGTGCAAGGGAGGCAGGAGCCTTCCCCAGCCCGCAGCTTAAATTTAAAACTGGGAAAGTGACTTTGCAGCTTGATTTCAGCTACTCCCAACCATGCCTAATCATTCTTTTTGAGAAGCTTGTTAAGGTATTCTCGTCAATTAGCGCTCATTTCAGTGAGCTTCATGGATTAATTAGATGTTGCATTACAAAAATAATTATGCCTTTTAACCATTTTCGGTTATTTACTTCCTTAAATGTTGGGTTTGCGAGGCAGAGGCTGGCTGGGTGCCACAGTCATTTGGGTAGAATCTAACACAGATTAATGAGCAAACTTGAAAAGCGAGCAGCGAGTTCCCCAGTGTTTTGTAATTAAGCAGTTTGATTAAAAACAACTGGAACAACTCCGTGTGCTGAGAAGTAAAGTGGGAACAGCTCTCTGYGCTGAGACCTCGGTGACAGCCAGCATCAAACCCAGGGCTGAAAGCAATTTTAGGAGCTTGAAAGTTTTCTTGGCTACCTGGTGCTTTCCTAGGAGAGGGTTTTGAAGAGCAGGCRTTGAGGCAGGGCAGATGTCATCCCCCAGCTTTTCATTTCACAAACATRATGACAGAGGGATACACTGACTTTGTTTTTGAGGCAGGAACTCCAAATGCTTGTCCTGATGTGTTTGTGCTGCCCTATGGACACAGCTCGTGTAATTCAGAGGGAGGGGTGGCTTTTCAACACCAGCTGAGAATTTCTTCAATTCAGATTTAATGGAGTTTTACCTCACTGTGATGCCAGTGAGATGTAAACCAAGCCCTTGAAACACCTCTGCACAAAGGGGCTGTGGCCAGAATGGGTTCTGTCTCCGTGTTGGACTAAACTGGTAAAACTCCAGCCCCAATTTTTGGGAAACTTTGCGAATTTCCAGCCCCTGACAGGCTGGCTCCAAGTAAAACCAGCCATTTTGAGTGCCCAGACTGTGATTATGCCATGGCTTCATCCTGCTGGTCCCTGGGCACCAGTGAACARGGCTGTAATTGCTGTGAGCAAGGCTGCGCTGGAAAAGCTGATGCTGCAGCTGGAGAGAGAGGCAGAGCTAAATGTCGTTCACCTTGCATTAAGGGCAAGTCAGGTAGACAGAGAAATACACATRTTCTCCTCCTGCTGGCCCAGCATTACCTGCCTGGCTCACATTTCTCTGGAAATGTGCCTGTCTGAAGCCTCAGACATCAATTTTCTCTCATTTTCTAACCCATTTTACCTCTTTCACAGGCAGATCTTGCTTAGAATCAATAGCTCCCCACTATCAGCCCCGTTTAGTGTCTATTCATTTATTGGATTTTGAAAATGGAAAGTAAGGAGATTTAAAAGGGAAAATATGGGGGTTTTGGTATTTGAAATGCAGACCCTTTCTTTCGACTTTAAGTATTACTGCATTACAAAACACAGCTGAAATAATTCATGCCCCAGCCTGAGTTATAAAATCCATAAGCAGATTACAAAGATCCCTTCTTCCAAACTTGAGGCATCAAATGCTGCTTGGACCAAGATTTTAGTCAGCTCCTTGCTCAGGTTTTTCCCCAAACTTGCGATCATCTCTGAATTTTACCAAGCTATGGCACAGAATGAATTCTTGGAGACCTCTGGCAGTGACCTGTCCCTTCATTCTGCTCTTCCTTTGCTGAAGGGTGGTCATCTCCTTCCCTGAAGGCAGCTTTGATGGCATCTCTAGGGTTATCAAGGGCTGTGTGGGTTGTACATTTGTTAGTCCTTCTTGTAGATAAATATTCTGCCTTTTAGAGAGCGTGTTAGCTTGGATGTTTGGAGGAAAAAAAATAATTCAGGATTGTTAGTGCCTTCCTCTTCATCAGTACAGCAAGGACAGAAAAAAATATACAGAGAGGAAAATTTGCTCATTTTCTGTCTGTTCAGCTGGCAAAGTGGTTGTGAGGGAGTTGTGAGGGGATGGGGTGAGCAGGGTGTGTTTAATCTGTTCCCCTGCCTGGGATGAGCCTGGCAGGGAAGTGATTCCTTGTATATATTATATACTTTTATATATTATATATGATACAGTTATATTCTGCTGCATATACCTGCAGGGAATATATGAATATTTCAAAGCAGTCTGAGCTTGGGRTAGARAAGCATGGACACAAAAATATGTTAATTGAAGGTTAACCACACTAAGTTTGGAAAATATGTTCAGTGTAGTGATTACAAGTCCTCTTTTCCACCCCTGGTGAAAGGGACTCAACTCTGGACTCAAACATCAGMGTGTATCTAGTCCAGGCAGCCCAAGGGCTGATAAATCTGTGCCTGAACAGCCCAGGCTTCAGGGCAGGGTGCCCAGAGTGAATCTGGGAGGCTTTGTGCATGTGCAGGATTAATTTTGGCTGATCCCAGTATTGCAGCAAACCAGCTTGAGGATACCTCGATTATCTCTGCTGACACCTTCCCCCTTGTTACAACAGCTGCACTTCCACAGAGACTTGCAGGGGTGATCACTGGAGCAAACACTGCCATCTTTTCTCTCTCTTCTGCCTGACATATCCCTTTATACTGTTCAGCTGTGAATTTCTCAGAGTGGGGTTTAGTCTCCTTGAATTCTTGGAAAACATCTGGCAAATCCTGGATATGAGTGTGTACAAACCCATCTGGGTTACTCTGCTCTTCTTTCAGTGTTTGCTGCTCAGGATGGGAGTCAAAACTGGGCAACGTGAAGCCTCCCAAAATACATTCTCTCTCCAAACTGCAGCCCAGTGGCCCTGAACTCGTGGCTCTCAAATCTGCTGCTCTCTGCAAAGCCCTGGCAGTGCTGGGGCTGGCCAGGATTGCTGAGTTTCACCATCTCTGGTGCTCCAGTGCTGCTGCTCGTGGCCCCCACAGGTTAAGGGTCAGTGCCTGTTTGCAAAGTCAGAGGCTGCCATGTACAGGAGGCTGTACATAAACTCCACTGGTTCGTGCATTGTTCCATTTATTTTGTTCATAATCTGACTGTATTCTGCTTTATTTCTACCTTTCTAATGGGTAATACGAGCTRTATTTTGCTATTTTTCCAGGGAATACACTAATGTGCAGCAGAGGTGTGAAAAATATTGCAGGAATGGCCATAACAAAGTTTCTCCCAAAACAGTAGAGTCTGCACAGAGCAGCGAAAAGTTCAGCTTTTTGCTATGCACACAAAGCTGCTAAATGTGCAAAGGCTCTGCTCTTAAACATTCCCTCAAGAGCAAAAAGCCCTTCGTGGGGAGGTTAAAATAATGAAACATACAGGCTTTATTCCGAGTTTAAATTTCACCTCCATCTCYCTGCCTAGGCTCTATCAAAATCCAGGCACTACTGAAATCCTCGGGAGACCCCGGGGAAGATCTGAAGACCTGAGTCTGAAGCCAGCCAAGAGGCAAAGGGGCTSGGGAGAAATCTCAGCAGCCTGGATGTGCTCTTTAGTGCCTGTTCACCTCTCAGATGTTCCTCAGCCAGCAGCTCACATCCAAGAATGTAATCACCTCCTCCTCCTCCTCCTCCTCACTTTCCCTTCTCGCTGTCCAGTCCTGCAGCCCTGGTGTGAACTTTCAGTTGTTCCCATCAAAGTCAGCTGGTTTGCTGAGCAAAGTTCAAATCTCCTTTGGCTCCGGGCTTGCAGGTTTTAAGTCATGGTAATAAAAGAGGCTGGGGAAGCTGCAGATGATTAACAAACCACAGGCCAGCTCCTCATCCCGCTCCCTGCCTCATCAGCCCTTTTCTGTAGGAAAGGTAAATTCTGCCTGGTCTTCCCAAGTCCAGCAGAGAGACCTTAAAACCTTCTACCTTCCAGCTAAAGATCTGTCTGGAGATCCCTTTCCTTAAAGGCTCAGAATAAATTACATTGTTCCTGTCCTAGCAGGCCCTAGTTAATGAGATGTTCTCAGGATTGACAGCCCCTGACAGCCTTCACTGCCTCCCTTTGATGCTCTCCTGACAATCCTTTCTGAGGCTGTAAATCAGGGCTGGACATAAAGCCTTCAGTGAGAAATGAAGGCTCTATTTTCTGCTTACCAGCTGCAAATGCACAAAGAGGCAGTTTTAAGCAATGCACTTATCAGGCTTAGCTTGAGCAATGATTCAGGCTTCCAAGAAAGATACTGCTTAAGTGGTTTTATTGCTCTAAATGGGACTAAAATTCACTTTTTATCAAGGCATTGACGTCTCTAAACATATCCTCAATGTATATTTCGTCTAGAATATTGTCCTGCAGCCTAAGTTGTTCGATTTCTAACTTCAGGACAGGGTATAAGTGAACTTGCTGTGTGCTAAGCCCAAAAGGAAAAAGACTTGAAAAAATACTTGAGCTGTAGTAGTTGTCGTCGTGGGCCCTGAGTTACTTTTGAATTGCAGCTGTGCTTCCTCTCCCTGGAATGTGGGTGCTTTTGGGTGTGAAAATACTGACTTTTTCGCAGTCTGGCACTGTGTTTTTGGGGTGTATTAGAGAGGAACCCAACAGGGCTGGGTGAGAAAACCCCTCTCCCAAAAATACCAGCCAGCTTTAGAGCAAATCACTGAATTTCAGGCCTCCTTTACTGCCTGAACTGCATCACTTCTCCTGCTCAGCTCTGAGATCAGGGGATTGATGACAATGTGAATCCGTGTCTGGATCCAATATCTGGGGCTTAAGATCAGCTCACACAAACACAGGCATTGCTGAGAGATGTCATACCAGGGGCTGAGCGCAGGAAATGCCAGCTCTAATGCAGCTTGCCCTGCTAATTGTTTTAGATAATGAGGGKAGAGGAAGCACTCATGATGTTCCAGGCTAGAGGGTTGAATCCCAGCAGAGTTGACTCAGCTCATCTTTGTAAAGCAGATAAGCTCGGTGGGTCTGCATAGTAGGAAATTAAAATAAAATAAAATAAAATGCTTTATGTGATGGAAAAAGCCTGAATTTTACCAGTAAATTAATAAAATAAAATAAAATAAAATAAAATAAAATAAAATAAAATAAAATAAAATAAAATAAAATAAAATGCTTTCCGTGATGGAAAAAGCCTGAATTTGAAAAGTAAATAAATAAAATAAAATAAAATAAAATAAAATAAAATAAAATAAAATAAAATAAAATAAAATACTTTCCGTGATGAAAAAAGCCTGACTTTTAACAATAAATTTTAAAATATGCTTCTCCCAACAGCAGAATGGGGGAAATACTGTTAGAAATTATGGCATACATTTAGAATTGTTATTTTAATGGTTTTGACCAAGCTAAAAAATAAAAATATTCACAGGGTAAGAGAATCCCCAGCACAAGGAGGGGAAGCTGATGTAATCCGTGTTGTCTTCACTGCAGAGTGAGCGATGCTCTGTGGGCACCGTTGCTGGCTCGGGAACAGCTCCCACTCCAGCTTTTTAATTTCCTCGAGCTGGAGCTGCTGCAGGGGATTATCTTGCATCTTTCATCCACGCTGCTTTTATTCCCTTCCCTAAAATACTTCTCTGCACGTAGCAGGCTCTCGTTTTCCTGCCCCCTGCCCCATCGATGTCCTTGTGGTGATGTCCCAGAGCCACCCATGGGTGGGGCAGAGGGGRATCTGTGTGGTGGAGGGTGACAGGAGCATTCCCTGCCATTCACCTGTGTGATCTGTCCTGCCCAGAATGAGCTTTTGGAGATGGCACAGGAGCTGYACCAACACTGCCACGTGCAAATCGTTGGTGAAATCGGAGTTTTTGTGTGAAATGAGAGTACCCAGCACCTGCACCACGAGAGGTGATGGTGCAGGGTGGGTACTGACAGCCTGAGGTTTTGCATCCTTAATCTGGTTTTAAACTGGTGCAGAGCAGTAATTTCCATTTTAGCAAACTGGAGGATGGAAATGTAAATTATCCATGGCTGGACTGAGGGGTTGCTGCTCATGGAATTAAACTATGCTTGGCCACACTAAACAAAGCTCTGTCGCTAAAGTTCTTCCTGGCTTGGGAGGGCAGATATGGGTTCTTCCCTTCTCATGACCCGCAGATACAGATGTGGTTTGAAGCATCTCTGCCCACCCTGCAGGCCTGGCCAKCAGCAGGAGGAGGGCACCTGGATGCAGTGGGAAAATGAGTTTTCTGCATATACTCWGTTGTGCACCCCTCTGCAGAGATTGGGTCAAAACCTGGAGCTTTCTCCAGGCATTTGGGACTTACTTTGGTAACTTTTCTCAAGATTTTTCTTTTAAAGCTTTTATYTTATCTTTTTCTTTAGTTGAATTTAATTTTATTCTGTACTTGTAACTCCATTTTAGGAAGACGAGGGAACTTCTTCAGGCATCTTTCCTGATGGGATGCTGTAGGTCAGAGGGAAAGTCCTTTTCCCTRTATATTTTTCTTTATAAATATCCCATTCTGGTTATGTTGCCTTTGCCCCCGAGTGCTGACGTCTCATGCCTGTTTATTTTTTCCCCATTTTCTTCAGGGACTCCCAGGAATGTCAGTTTTCAATGGGGAGAGGTGYCACTGCAGCACGTGGCGTGCTTACCCTGTGACTCTTGTTTCTGAAAATGGAAGAGTTTCCAGGGAGGAGCAGGGATGTCGTTTGGGGAATCCATTTGATTTGTCCCCATAGTTTTCATGTTTTTGTACCCTCTGGGAGGGGGGTTCTCCCTCTAGCCGGTTGACAAAACTATTTGTTATTTTTAGCTGCTTTTGAGAGAAGCCAAAAATGGTTTCCATGATTCATTTCCCATGTTGGCCGTGCAAAGGCCATGCAGGGGATGGATCTGACCCTCAGCCTCCTGCCAGGATCCAGAAATGCCTTTGGGGGACTATCCCTGGAGATTGTGCATTAAGGGGGTTCCTCTTTGTGGGCGAGGGTTCACATTTTTTCTCTGGAGCTGAGGAATTATCCTGTTCCCTGATCCAGAGGTTAAACTGTGCAGGGCACCTCCCTCAAGCCATGCCAGGGGCTCCCAGAATTCAAGAGCTTTTGTACAGAGAAAAAGAATCATCATGGATACAACAGATACAGAGTTGGGCTTTTTTCAGAATGGGGATCACTTCTTTTTCTTTCTGACTGTTTGATACTCATAAATTTTTCTCTTTTCGTTTTGTCTGTTGCTTTTCAGCTTCTTGAGAAGGGGGGATAGGAACTAAAAAGCAGATTAAAGGTTGTTTGTTGAGGTCTTTTGGGCCAAGTTGGCAGGCAGGAACAGCATAAGGGTTGGGTGAATATTCAAGGGTTTTAATTCTGTGAGCCTGATGATCAGTGCTGTGTCACAGGATCATAAACCCTGTGGAATGCCCACCTGAGCAAAGATTTTATTTGCTCTCTGAAGTGTCTTGAAGCAAAAACAGCATTAATAATGGTAATAAAAAGGTGTGTTAAACTGTGGAGATGGTCTCCTTAAACCAGAAAATTCACTGTAGGTACAGCAATGGTGTCAAGTGGAAGCTTGGTATTGTTTGGTTTTGCATTACTGTCTGTACCTTGTGGCTTTGGTTGTATTTTCCTTGCTTATTGCTGCTTTAACTTTGTGTGGAATATGCCAGGAGGCCTTTTAGACAATCCACATTATCCATAGCTTAGCAGAACCCTCACACTCACTTTCATTTCTTCACACCATCAAGGTTTGCTGGAGCTGAGTGCTCGGCCAGCAGCACTCAGGGACCCAGGAGAGATGTTGGAGTCATTTCTGTGTCAAAACTGGCTGTGAAGGAGCTCCAGGCATCCCTGAGCAGAGCAGAGCTACCTGTGCTGCTTCTGGGGGCTGCTGGCTGCCAGGAGAAAAGGTGAATTTCTCCCTGGATCTCAGCCCTGCCAGCAAATTTGATTCTTTTGTGTTAAGTTGCATATTCAGAGCTCTGGAGCATTTTTCTTTTTTTTCCCTTAAATGTGTTAAATGGGTGATGTTACAGTTTTTGCGTGGATATTGAGCCCTTCCCTATTCTGAAATAAGTATCTTTATTCTTTAGGTACATAAAGCTCTGGAATAACATRAAACTGAAAGCCATAAAAGGTGGCTTCTGTCCTGGAGCATAGTTCTCTGCTAAAAGAAACATCTTAGCACTGTGCAAAGAGTATTTTTTTCTAATTCTCGATTCTATGGAAATGGTAAGGAAATTTCTAGAAAGATATCAAACAAAGAAGGTTGGCAAAAAAAAAAACCCGACCCCATACTCAAATAGATAATTTTGAGTGCTTAACAAAGGGGAAAAAAAATCAGTGAAAAATTACCATGAGGCCTCTGCAGTCAAATACACAATTCCTACTGCCCCTACTGCCCATCCAGGCCTTTCTTCCTGTTCATTTCATTCCTGTCTGCTCTTTCTAATTCCTTTTAATAGCATTATTTACCTGTCCCTGTGCTTGCCTGACAATTCAGAGATGCAGAAACTCTTGGCTTGAGCTGAGGCAGGATGAAAACTGATGTCCCTTGTTAGAAGCGAGAGCTCCACCACACCATGAGTTTCTTTCAGCCTCCATTGTTCCAAGTCACTTCTATGGTGAGCACAGCACCTGTACCAGTCCACTGGGCTGAGAATAAGGATAACCAGAAGGAAAAAAAAAAAAAAAAAAAAAAAAAAAAAAAAAAAAAAAAAAAAAAAAAAAAAAAAAAAAAAAAAAAAAAAGAAGAAAAAAAGAGAGAAAAGGAACAGGAAAAAAAAAGGAAAAAGGGGAAAAAAAACAAAAAAAAAGAAAAAAAAAAGAAAAGAAAAAGAAGTGGGACACAAGCTTTAGCTCAGTGAAAATACTTCAAATTTTCTGGAAGTGCAGAATAGTAGGAGTGATGAATATTTTAGGTTTTTAAAAAAGCCAGCATTGGTTCTCTTGATTTAAGTAATTTTTCATGTAGTTACCATTTATCACAGAGAGCAGAGACTTCAGCTGGTAAAAATTAGTGTTATTTCCATAGACAAACGGATCTGGTCTGGCTTATTCCAGCTCAGCATTTGACTTCCTACAAATAATGGCATTGGGAGGTAGGGATGTAAGGAAGGAATTAGCCGAGCTGCAGCTTGGCAGGGATCGTGGAGCTGTTTGCAAGAACCCTGAATGCTCCAGCCCTCATGGAATGGGCCAAACCCCTCATTACAAGCAGAATTAACAACTTAATGCCTTTCTCGCTGCTCAGAGGTCRCAAATCAGGGCTGCTCTGCTTTCAGAGCGTTTGTTGTCGAGCAGTTGCTGGAGGCATCTCCGAGGGGTCCCGTTCCAGCTCCCGGCCCCAATGTGTTTCCTATTCCCCTCGMTGACGTGGGATCCTCTTTGCTCCTCCATTGGGCAACCAAAGCATCCCAAACATGGCAATAATTAGTCCCAAACAGCCCCGTGGTGCTGATTGAAGCTGCAGGTGCTTGGTGGTGCTGAAACCTGGACTTTCTTGGGGCTTTTGACTTCTGTTCATGTCACTCTGAGGGACTTTGGCCAGGGACAAGATCCCYGTTGTCCTTGGCACTGCACAAATGTCAAAGAGATGCCCTCTGCCCCAGAGCGTTTACGATCCCAGGGATTGTTAATTCCATTGTTAAAAGTCACAATGCCTCGCGCCTTAGAACTGTAACAAAATGTTCGTGGGGCAGAGACAAAGATGGGCTGGGAGAAACATGGAGCCCTGCTGGAAATCAGAAAATCTGTCAAAAACCATTTTGGTCTGCTTTGTACAAATGACCTTCAGAGGTGCTGTCATGGATTAGGTTTAGGAGCGATGGGGGAAAGGAGATTTGCCTTTTTTTGTTTGCTGTGTTCTGTCTCTGGAATCACTTTTGCATCCGAGCTCTTTGACGTCCATCAAAGAAAATTCTTAGCAGTGAACTTTGATTCATGATGGATCTTTTAGAGGCTGATGTTTTGGAAACTGTGACTCCTGCTCGTTAAAATTGATTCCTTGTGTTTCCATAAGAAAATGCAATTAACATCTTCCAATTTACCACATTTTCCCTCATTACCTCTCACATTATTTTCTATATGTTTAGGAATCGTTGTAACAAATAGTCCTGCATTGGTTCTTTTTGGGTTGAGTAGACATGGGGATTTCCAATTTGCTCAAGGAAATGTCCTGTTTCGTTGCTGTGGAGAASCTCCACGGATAAATCACTTTCCCATCTCTTTATTTCCTACAAGTCTGATATATCTAGTTACAGTTTGCACTAAGCTGCTACTCAAGTGATACAACCTCAATTTTCCCCTCCTGAGACAGAAACAAACAACCCCAAATCGAAAAGAAAAAGGTAATTTCAGGAAGATTTCATCTTGGATGTTTTTGATTAAAAGACAGACTTAAAGGAGTGCGTGTCAAAGGACTCACAACTGGTCATCACAATCTCCTGTAGTGAAGACACAGATATTCTACATGTTCCATTTCAAAAAAGGTTTTTGGCCTTTTGTACTTTTCACAGAGGCATAGGTAATTTCTTTTTTTTTACTTCTGACTTTTTAACAAAAGCTCTCTCTCCCAGAGCTGTGTGTTAGAGACGGGCAAACCGAAGATGGAGACTCTCGAGAATAACCTGTGGTCGGGAAATTCAAAAGCTTCCTTTAAGAAATATAGTTGAGCTCCTCCATTTAATTAAATGCAGTACTTAAAAAGGGGGAATCGGCTCTGTGAAGTATCATTTATCTGTCACGGGTTTGTAAAGAAATGAGACAACTTAAAGGTATGCTAATCTTTCCCATTATTCTGGAGCCAAGCTTTCAGCAAGAAAAACTGCCCTTCATAGGCGAGTGTCATAGTTAACACCTCTTTATAAAAGATAAATGATAATGGAAGAGGAAAACAATTACCATGGTGCTTTCAGCCTCCAGGAAAGCCCTGGTGGATAAAGTAGAGGTTCTTAGTGGAAGATCATAACAGACAATGCATCATAAAACAAACAACCAAGAATGAGGAAAAGCGAAACTTAACAGAAAATTATTTCCTTTTATTTTCATTTCACTCGACTTATTTTCCCGTGGCAGTCGGAATTGATGTCTCTGGTGGAATTAGCATGTTTGTGACCATCTTTTTCTGTTGTAAATGTACTTTTAAAAAGAGATTTAAGGGCCCACCAGAGCTCTGAATCACCCCGTGGACAATCTTTTCTCTTTCTCTATTGACTGTAAGGCAGAAACTTTCTCTGGTCCAGGCTGGTTTCATGCCTCTGCTGTGCCCTGCTGCGCAATCTTTGAGCTGAAATTTTCAAGAGACTCAGTGGGGATCCCACATTTTTTTGGCAAAAATTGGCCATAAAAATACCTTAGCCCCATTTGATGTCTCCACAGCCTTTATGTGCTTCATTCTCTGTAATCTCAGCACGCAGCTGCCAATGGCAAGGGTCAGTCAGAAGACCCAGATCCAGCACAGTGCTCTGGCATTTGATTGCATTTAAATAATGAACAGCAGTGGCATTGAATCATAGGAATAAGGGAAAGGGATGATGATGATCCAAGGAATGGACACCAGTGCCTCTGGCCCACAGATGGTGGGTCTGCCACAAAGTCCCTGACTGACCCTGCAAATGTCCCAACCTTGCTGTGCTCACCGGYTCATTGCTGCTTTCTCCAGATCTTTGTTTCTGAGGGATTCAAACCCAAGTTCTCRGTCTCCTGTGAGTTGTATTAAATTAGATTTTTGTGACTGCAATGAGGCATATGCTTGTTGGGAAGTGTCTTCTGGGTTAGATGGGATATTGGTGAGGAATTGTTCCCTGTGAGGGTGGGCAGGCCCTGGCACAGGGTGCCCAGAGAAGCTGTGGCTGCCCCTGGATCCCTGGCAGTGCCCAAGGCCAGGCTGGACATTGGGGCTGGGAGCAGCCTGGGACAGTGGGAGGTGTCCCTGCCCATGGCAGGGGTGGGATGAAATGAGCTTTGAGGTCTCTCCCAGTCCAAAACATTCTGTGATTTCTCAAATCCTTCAGTTTTGTGGACAGATCAGTAACGTAGGGAAGTTGGTCTCTGCCATAAAACATCCAGCCAATGAAAGCTGGAGCTGTACSCCCCAAAATCCCTCCCCAAGAGCACCAGGGTGTGGCAGGCTGAGCTGCAGGTGGAGTTCTCACCCAGCAAACTCACCTGAGGTCAAGCCAGGTGCTCTTTGGGAATCCCTGGGGCAYGTGTGCCTGGGTACAGCTGTCTGCTGTGGGCTGTGGCTGTCAGGGGAGCAGAGAGCTGCCCAGGAGGGCAATCCCAGCCCCTCTGCTGCTCTGTCTGCCCACCATCCACAGCCACAGGTTCTCTCCTCAAGTTCCTGCACAAATCCTTTCCTTTCCTTCGTGCCAGCTGGGAGCTACAACACAAATAATGTCACAGATTATGGAAATGTGTAAACACTGGTGATTTCCCCAGAGGTTTTCCCCAGTGCAACTCGATAGAGTGACTGAAATGAAGGAATATTGCTCAGTGCCCTTAAGCATGTGAGATCTGACCAATAATACATTACCGAGATAATACTTCCTTATCTCATACATATGCTGGGAAGATGGATTAGGCTTTGCCTGTAAAATGCTGGGAAACTGGGGAATGTTATTTGCCATAAATGCCAAGTACAGCTCTGGCTTTGGCATCTGTGACTCAGCTCCTCAGTTTTAAATAAATAAAAGCCCATGTCATTAACAACAACAGAATAAATGCGTAAGGGCTTACTCAGCTACGGATCTGTAGCTGACGAATTTGAATTGACAAAGCTTAAGTAATTAAAAGCATGAGCTGGAAAGAGATCCTCAAACTCCCCAATAGGTCTGAGACCTGGAGCTCTGCAATGACGAGGACGTAACTTTCTATCTCAATGTATGTTTTTCCTCCCATTTGTTTGCAGCCAGGATTATAAATTTGGTTTTAATCTGGTCTCTTACGTAAACAAAGGGAAATCCCAAATGATGTGAGCATTGAGGGCTTCTAAGGATCCCAAAGCAAGAGATGTCTGCGGGAGCCTATCTGTTATCCCATGTACAGAGTTTAAATTCTGAGTGGTGTTGTGTTGAACCCCTTCCCAACACCACCAGCCTGGAAAGGGAATGAGATGGGCTCAGAAGGGAGGTGATTYCATTTGATTCAGTAAGCTTTGGTGGACAGTGAGAGAAATGCCCCCAGGAGGGTTCCTCAGGTGGGGAAGGCTGATTAGGGCACTCAGTGAAAAACCTGCCCATGGAGCATTCCCCTCTCTCCAGGCTAGAGGGGAACAGTGCTGGGTGGGCAGAATTCATTGCAGATCCTGTGCCTGCTAGGAAATGTCTCCTTTCCAGCTGCTCCATAACTCTGAGAAAACTTCCATCCCTGTGTTCATTCCACAGGCACTACTCACTGCTTTCATGGAGTTTTGTGCTCCCCTACATCCTGGTTTGTGTCCTTTACTACCACATCAAACTGTTAAGATCTGGTGGGTTGTTTTTYCATTTTAATTCCGCAGATGAATCGACAAACAGATTCTCCACACTCTCTCACCAGGTTTTTCAAGCGAGGAGATAAGCTCAGCATCTTAATGTGGTATTGATCTGAGCCCTCTGGAATTCRAATTTGCTTGACTTTGTAAAGTTTGCATAGGTAGGATATCTGAACATCAGATGCCTGTCAAGCCTGAGACTGGCCTGTTTGATCTGGCTAACTCATAATTAATTGAGCTGTTAATGTGAGTATTTGATAAGAGCACCTGGGGGCGTTTGGCACAAAAGGTGCTGGCGACGTGGAGCTTGACAGATGGATGCTTTCCAAATTTAAATCAGGTAGGTCTTAAACGATGATTTATGGCTGGGGAGAGTGGAATGCAAAGTGATGTGATATTTTCCAAGTGAAGCAGTCTGGTCTTTCTTGAAATCAGGATACAGGGTGGAAATGATCTGTCTATTAACAGCCTTCATTTCAGCTGGAACTGGCCTTGCTATTGTGCTTTTTGTGCTGAGAATCTCCCTGAGCACTTTGCCATGACAAAACACATGAAAGTTCAGACATGGAGGCAACAAACAGAGCAGCAAAAATTCCCAAAGCCCCTCAGTGCTGGTTTGGGGGTACGCTTTGACTCACCAGCAAACTTCACCCCCAGGAGAACTGACTGCAAGCCCCCAGGGGTTTCATCTTCTGTGACAGAGAGGAGGAACAGCTCTCATTCTGCCTGAGCTGCATGCACAGAGATCATCCCTCAGGCACTGCCAGGCTTTCTGCAGCAGCCACGGTGATGTGAGCAGCAGCACTCCTGCATGTTAACCAGCCCCAGCCCAGCCAGCAGCACTGCTCTGCTGTGGCATAATAAGTGGGACTGGAGGAGCACCACGTTTCATGTAAGGGCACGGCTGGCTGGTGAAACCACAGCACACAGAGCCTGGAAATGYGTGGTGTGGCGTGTTTGGTGCCTCCTCATTCCCTGCTGATGAAACAGTTTTCCAGCTCCCAATGCTCACTGGGTTATTGCTGCTCCTGGYGTGAACACCCAGCACAGGAGGGCACCCAGACACCACTGTCTTATCACAAAATTCCTCTTTCCTTCCGAGTCTGGACTTGTTGCTGCTTCCTCACCAGTCCTGGCTGCTCTGGCCTAATATGGCAAAATTTGGAGCTGGTGCTGCCCCTTGAACCTGAGCTCAGGCATTAGGAAAGGAGAGACAATGACAACCACCCCACAGACCTCACRAGGTGGGTGGAGGGGAACATAGAGCAACAACTTATTATCTTCATATTACATCATCCCCAGATATTTTTAACCTCAGTTGTGCTAAGACTGCACCCAGAGCTGATTGAAACACCTGTTTTAACACATTCTTGGCTTGTTTWGCCCCTTAGACTGGAAAATTCCTCTGGGGAATGAATGCCTCGCTGGAGGAGGAGGGYGCAGGGAGCAGGGGTTGTGCAATGCACCCCATTCCTTTCTGCACAGGGCTTTATATTTAACATCAGAGCTCACTGGGTGAGCTTGCTGTGGGCCTGCCTCAAGGATAGAAGCTTTCCTGTTTGCCTCCTGATCAAACTCATCAGCTGCTGAGCAGCCAGAACCRTTCATTTACTCAGTGAATGTCCTCCCTTTGTGCTGGCTGCTGTTGAAGTGGAGCCAGTGCCTGCCCATGCAGTTTTGGAACTTTGTGCTCTCGCTGTTCAGAGAGGATCAGAACTAAACCACTGAGCCATTGTGARCRAGGCACATGTGAAAGTTGAGCTTCWCCGCCAACCTCTCCTCAAAATTGCCTTTGTTCGCCCCGCCTCTATCGCCAAACCAAAAGGCATCAAATTGCGCTCGAAAGAGAATCCTCATTTCACAGGAGGCTCTGTGCAGTGTACTCACAGTCAGAGGCACCGAGTGCCATCAAAGGGATCGGGGGGGCTGCGCTCGATTCTGCTGTATTCGAGTCAAAATTCGTTTTTGTTGCTAAAAGGCCAGCTCCCTCTTCTTTTAGGAAAAGCACTGTCTCAACAGAAGATGAAATGGAGTGTAACTAGGTTGGGTGTGAGGAGGAGGGGGTTGGTGGTTCGGGTCCAGCCCTTCTGCTCCCAGCAGGACCCCTTGAAGCTCGATGGGGTTGCTCAGGGCTTTGTACAGCTGGGGTTGGGTTATCTCTAAGGATGAAGGTTGCAGTCTCTCTGGGCAAATTTGTTCCAGTACTTGCTCTTACAGTTGTTTTCCCCCAATTTTCCAGCTGAACTTTCTCTTGCTKCAACCTGTGCGTTTCCTCTGCTCATGGTGCATCTCTAGGAACAGTTGGACTCTGTTTCTCATTATTCCCCTGTTCAGTGCTCACAGAGTGACAGGATGTGCCTTTAGCCCCAGGCAGGAAAAACCCACTGCTGGTTATACTCCATGTGCTCTCATCTTTGAGCTGTTCCCATCCCAGAACTYCTCTGAGCTCGGCCCAGCTCAGCCTCACTTTACTGACCTTGGTTTTCCCTCTTTCTATGGCTCTGCCTCAGACCCATTTCAAGGTTAATATAACTTTAAAGTTCTCTTATTCTTTCATKTTGCTAATGCTCAGCTCTACTCGGATTGTTTGAAACGGGCTGTTGCTGGGACTAGAAACAGAGAAAAGAGGCAAATACAGAGAAAAATGTGTTCAAACTGTTTCCATAACTCCGTGCAAGCAGCCCAGGGAAGTAGGCATGAGCTTGCAGAAATACTCTGGGGTTTTGCACGTAGCCAAACATATCCACTGTTCTAGCTTGCTTGTCAAATTCTTCTGTTCAATATCCGAAATATCTCTTAATCTGATCAGATCTACCCTAAAATGYTGACAGTCTTATTTCCTCAGGCCCAAATGAGGTCAGTAGCCATGCATCCTTCTCGGAGACAATCGGGAAATAATTAAAATCTGGAAATCATCATTCAGGCGAGGATGGAAAATATTTTCAATTTCCTAAGTAGCTGTGACACTTTTCACATGAGTGCTCGCTTTCTTCTGAAACCCCTYGCTTTCCTCTCTGGCCTCTCAGTGCTCTTTGTTTCCCCTCTAAAAAGCCCTATATCCTGGTGGGGAGCAGAGGCAGGACTGGGGGAAGTGCTGCCTTCTGCCCTGAACGTGCTTATCTGTCCTCATCTTCTTTCTCTTTGTAACACCAGTGCTGCAGGATCCTGAAGTTTTTCTCATTGCTCCCCATCCATCTCCCACTTTTGGGATGATGTGGGTTTTTTCCCTCAGGTGCTCTCAAGAGGAGTTCAGAGAGTGAAGCCAAGCTCAAGAGCAGATCAGGGACTTGGTTGGRGCATAAATGTGGTAAAATTGAGATTTGTGGGTGTGCTCTGCTGCCCCATCCTCTGGGTAACCTGGCATGGGATTCCTGTGTGTGTCCATCAGCCCCTTCTGGGCTCTCTGGGCAGCAGCCCCACCACGAGAGCCACTCAGGAACCCACCCAAATCATGGTGCAAACCCATTAAACTCCATTTAGGGACCTGGACCAACTCTCTATCTATATAACCTTTATTTCTGGCTCTGCTTGTCAAGAGTGGTGGAAGGTGCTGTTATTTTTGGAATATTTTCGGACTTGGGCTGCGCAGAGCTGAAATACAGCGGTCCCTTTCTCCAGCTGGAGGCATTTCCATAGAAAACWTCTTTAACTTGTCCCTGCATTGCAGATTTATTTTGTGTTTTTTAATATCACAGGCTGCCCAGTACAGAGCATTAGCAAGACTAGAATGACATGAATGTGAAATGGGGGACTTTAAACAGTCAGAGGGCACTAAATGAATTAACTTTCGTTCTCTCACTGAAGGAACTGCTCTCYGTGTTTCTCCCCAGCATTTTATGCCACACATACATTATAACTTCACACTCAGGCTGCTTTAATGCATTCAGGCGCTGTTTCCAGTTCCTCCCTTCCTTCAGCCTGCTTAGCTAAAATCAATTTGTTATTACACGAATTGCTGCAGGACATAAAGCTGTCTGTGTAACTAGCCCAATTAATTAATATTTTTGCACTCTATTTTAATCAAACATAATCACCAGACTGTTAAATATGACCACTCATCAGTATTTTGCAGCGGAGCTTRTTTTTTGTGATTAAATTATTATTGCAATCCATCCTCGTGCCGTTCCTTTACCTTGATACTGAAATGAAAAGTGTTCTCAGCAGCAGCAGAGAGAGCCTGGGAAAGGGAGAATAGTGGGGAGATGGTGGARAGTCTGCATTGATCTTTTGAATGAATTAGTCCTTGGTAAATGCGTCATCCAACAGGTGACCCTGAACCTGCCTCTGGGAATTTTGGTTCCATATGACTGTCCCTCTCATCTAGAAAATCTTGGGGTCACTTTACAGCTGCCTTTAACGTGGTTTGCTCCTTGCAGGACAGATGGAAACACCTGCGGTCTCCGTATTCTGTTGGTGACTCTCATTTCATGGAATTMCAGAATGGTTTGGGTGGGAAGGGATCTTAAAGCTCATCCCATCCCACCCCTGCCATGGGCAGGGACACCTCCCACTGTCCCAGGCTGCTCCCAGCCCCAATGTCCAGCCTGGCCTTGGGCACTGCCGGGGATCCAGGGGCAGCCACAGCTTCTCTGGGCACCCTGTGCCAGGGCCTTCCCAGGAGAAAATCTTTTCCTACTATCCCATTAAACTCTTCTCTGTCAGTTTGCAGCCATTCCCCCTCACCCTGACACTCCAGACCCTTGTAAATAATCCCTCTCCATCTTTCTGTAGGCTCCCTTCAGGTTCTGGAAGGCCACAATCAGCTCACCCCACAACCTTCTCTCCTCCAGGCTGAACAATCCCAATTCCACAGCATTCATAGGGACACAATCCTGCTGGAGGCTGTGGCAAAACAACATCTGAACCCTCAGGTTTTTCCATTCCTTGTCTCTTGTCACTTCTGAGATCAGGGCTGAGTCTGCACAGACAGAAACGTCCTGGTGCTGTGCAGGCAGAGCAATAGGAAGGGTTTATTGAACCCATTTGGTTATTTTCCTATCCCTGGTGGAGCAGAGGGCTCAGACATAATAACATGTCATATAAAAATAACACTTTTACCTTTTATTGAGCTTTCTTCTGCAAGATGAGTGGAAAACACAGTCTTTGGGAAGCTTTTTAGATCTCAGGGCAAATAGAAACCAGAGCCGAGGCTCCTGCCTGGTGGTGGGCACTGGCAGCTGCTGGAAACAAAGGTGGATTGGATGTGGGAACAAGATCCTGGAGACTGCCACAGCTCTTAATGACTGTCCCCAATAACCTGAGTGCTTTGGGATGTGCTAAACCCATGGGCCAGAGAGCTGCAGAAAGCCAGGGCTGGAGAGAGAGGGCTTTGGTGGCCTTTGAGCTCAACAGTTCACCCGCTGATTTAACTCAAGGACTCTCTGGGCTAYTTAAAAAAAATATAAGGTTGATATTAACCAGCTTTGCCTCAGTTGTTTATCACTTAAGTCAAGCAAATATTAGTCCAAACTAYAAATATTTATGTATTGCTCTTTATTTGTGTGCAGATGTGCACATAGGAGAGGTTTTGACAATTGCTTTTACCTACAGCTTCCAGCACTATTGAGACTAAGCTTGGAGTTAAAGGATCTCTGTGTTGGTTTCTTATAGTTTTACTTTTTCTGTTTTCTGTCTTTATTTCTGTCTTTATTTCTGTCATTTTAGGGGTGGAGAAAGAAGGAAAAAATGCACTGGTATAAAAAGAAAAAGGGAGAAAAGAAAAGGAACCCAAGCCCAAACTAGTCAATGCCCAGAAGCAAAAAATCCAGTTCAACCAAATCCTCAGTGTGACCAATGTCTCAATGTTTTCCTTTTGGAAACAAAAAAAGCAGTTCTGATTTTCAGGAAATTTGATGTTGGTGTGTTGAAACTCAGAATGAAAAGAATTGCTGGGAAGGGGAATTTTTTTTTGTGAGAAAATCCTTTTGTGTAAAGTTTCTGGATGAGAAGTAACTGACTGGTGAGGGATTCACCTGCTGCTTCCCCAGCATCTGCTGGTGCAGGAGGTCCCCTGTCCATCCCAGGGAATGGAGTTGGTGGTTCAGGTCCTTGCTGCTCCTCACASCCTCCCCAAACCCACCTACATCTCCTGCCTTCACTCCTAAAACAACCTTTCAGCTTTCTCCAGAAGTCCCCTCAGTGTGCAAAGGCAGCCTGAGGGATATTTTTTTTTTCCCCCTCTCCCAGCAAAGATTGCATAAGGATTGCTAGCACGTGGCTGCAGTGCRTGGTGTGCGGCAGCCAAATAATCCTGGATTTAAGAGTCCCTCAGCTCTCATTCACACGCCAGACCGTAACCGCTCTGATTTTCCCCTTTCAGCAGCTGCAATACCCAGGCACAATGGGGTGACTTAAGGTTAAGGATGTCGTTTCAGCTTTAACTTGGAATGTCCTAGCTTTGATGGCCCCCAGCCAAATCCTGAACATTATTTTAATGTCGTTTTTCTTCTTCGTTTTATGTTTGCATACATTTAAAAACAGAGCAGGGGTTACTTATGTCACAGCTGTGCATACTTTCTAAGGCCAGTGGATAAATACAGGCTTTATGCTCCAAGAGGAATTTTTTTTTTTTTTTTTGGTAGGGCCCAAAATGCAAGTTGGTGGGGAGAGTCTGGTTGGTGGATGAGATTGTCAGTTGGTGCAATGAGCTCTATGTCCATTAATTTTGATGGAACYGGGCTGATTTATCTCTGCTGAGGATCTGGCCCTCTGCTCCTCTCAGAGCTCAGGACTTATTCTGGCCCCTTGACGTATATTTTTGTTTGTATAGAATTATCTATCTCTTCCCACCCATTTCCCTCTTCCTGCCTTTTCAAATTTAGGGTTTCGTTTTGCGCAGACTGTATCTATTTATCTGATTTTTTCTTTTCTCAAGAAAATAAAAATTATTTATCTTTCAGCCAAACAAGTGCTGYGTGCTCTGCATTGGTACCCAAGTGACTGGGCTGAAATCTCAGCTGAGTGAAGTTTTCCAGTTTGTTTATTGGAGCCTTCCCCAACAACCTGTCTAATTTGTCCTTTTCTGATCAGGATTAATGATGTGCTAAAAGGTGTTTTAGTCCATTTTTCTGGTATGGAAGACCTGAGCCAATATCTATAGTATGAAGTGTCAAAGCACAAAAATGCTTTAGGAGAACCTTTGAAACCAATTCCTTAGCCAAATACCAGAGAAAAGAACTGGTTTATTTTCTTTGGGTTTGTTGGTTTGTTTTTTGTTG
>NW_026623679.1:305041-319495 GCF_030028575.1 Malurus melanocephalus | reverse complement strand
TTTTTTTTTTTTTTTTTCTGTTTTCTTTGTCACAGAATGGAGATTTTTAGGATTAATGTCTATTTTTTGTTTCTCAGTTTTCTTGTTTTTCATCCTGGCTTAAAGTTTCAACTCTTTGTTTTCCCTATAACCAGACTCTCTCTGAAAATCGGGAAACCATTTTTTCCACCTAAACAACCCGGGATTTTAGTTGAGGGAAGGTCACAAGAACCCAACAACTACAACTTGAATTAAACACATAAAGTTGCAACAGTAAAAATAAATGATSGTGATGGCAGTTGAGATTTAGATCGTTGTGTACCTGGACCAAAACTCAGAGACATCAGTGGAAGGTTTTCCACTGACCTTAATAAGCTTCAGGTCACGCCTTGGACTCGTAAGATGAAGTTTATTTCTTTGGCAGCCGTGCAGCCATCTCCTAAGCTTAGGGGCTCAGCCCCAGCGYGTTTCCCCCCTGGTTTGGGGCTCTCTCTGGTTTCCTGCAGGTCCCTTTGGAGCAGCAGAAGGGTTTGAAGGCTCTGCTCATTAACAGAGYTGGTTCCTCCTCTCTGGGGCCGCGTGGAGATGAAACATTCATGGCTCTGTTGGCCAGGAGCGCRGCTCGCTGCAGAGCCGGGGGATTTTCTGCAGTCACGCCATCCCTGCCGTGCTCAGACCGTTCAGGTGAGCACTAATGCTCAGCCCCAAGGCATAATTGCAGCRTTTATGGTCAATGTAGCTCGGATTTGCCTTTTCTGGCAGATGGGTTTCCAAAGCGTTCTCCTCTGTGCCGGTGTCAGTGCAGCGGCTGCCGCGGTCCTGGGGGACGAGGAAAATGTTGCACACTCAGTTCTTTAGAAATCTGTATTATTAAAWATACATATTCTCTGTTTCTGAAAGTATGAAAGGGAGGGAGGAGAGCACAAAGCAGCAAGAGGGGGGAAAAGTCCTATTCTGAGCACCRGGAGGAATTGTTCCTTTTGGATGTTTTGTGAGCAGTGAATTCGCCCTGAGCCAAGAGCGTGGAGCTGAGGGGAGCTGGCAGCCACATTCTGGGGGCTTTTAATCCCAATCCCTGAATTTCCTGAGAGTCTGAACACGAGGCAAAACTTGGAGGGGCAGTTTCCTGCTAGGTTGGAAAGATCCAGGCAGACTTTCTGTATCCTGCCAGGCTGTGTGCCTTTGCTGCTTGGGGTTTTTCCCTCCCTGGTGCCTGAACTGCATCTTGCCCACATTTGAGCAGTGGCTCAGGGACTGAAGTGTCCCCAAGGCCAGGGCAGTGGTGGCCAGGCAGCCTTGCCCAGGCTGGTTAAACCCAGGCTGGTTTCAGGGCACTGCAGGGTGTTGGCAGTTAAAATATTCCCRTTCCCCTCCTGAGCTGTGCCCTGTTTGCCCCAGCAGTTGCCCTGTGGAAGGGCTGGGAGCTGCCAGGCTGGGCGTGCTGCKTATCCAGAGATGTGCAAGAGCTCTTGGCTGCTGCCACCCTGCTCCTCCTGTGCCCCAGGGACTTTTGAGACTCGAGCAGCAATTCTGACAGCAGCTTTTTCTTCAAATGCTTTAGTAAAATGCACCCAAAATGCAGATTTCAAGTGCTAAGAGCTTCCCAGTTTGTGTGTGACCTGAAATTCTGTTCTGGGGGATCCTAACCTGAGGTTCCTGCCCATTCAAGCAGACAGAGTGGAGCATCATTGCTTTTTGATGTGTGCATTGGTCTTCTCTGGGGCTCCTGTCCACCACCCAGGGACTGCAGGAGAGTGACACCGAGGTGACCAGAGGGATGGAGCACCCTCTKCTGTGAGGAAGGGCTGGGAGAATTGGGATTGTCCAACCTGGARCAGAGAAAGGCAGCACTGGAAGGTTCTCATCGTGGCCTCTCCTAAAGGAATTGACAGGGAAGACAGAGAGAAACTATTAACAAGTGACAGGACGAGGGGGAATGGCTGCAAACTGACTGAGGGGATATTTAAATTGGATATTGGGAGGGAATCCTTCCCTGGGAGGGTGGGCAGGCCCTGGCACAGGGTGCCCAGAGAGGCTGTAGCTGCCCCTGGATCCCTGGCAGTGCCCAAGGCCAGGCTGGACATTGGGGCTGGGAGCAGCCTGGGACAGTGGGAGGTGTGTCTGGGACTGGGTGATACTGAAATAACCTTCCAGCCCAGGCCATTCTGTGATTCTGTCCCATGTAAAGCCACAAATTTCAGTGTCCTGACCCACCAGATCAGTTCAGAGGTGGGTGAGAGCTGKGAATAGATCCTTGTCCTTTCTACTCACACGTGCATATTCATCTGCTCTTAGGAATTCATTGTTCCCATTTCTCCAGACATTTCAGCATCTCCCAGGGTCACAGCTTATGTRTGCATCTTGCATCACACTTGCCATAAAACCCAAGGAGGAGTCCAAGCAGGTAAAAGCAAAAAAATCCAAAATGAGCAGCATGAAGCCTTTGCAAAGGTTTGCACAATTTGATTTCAAGGAATTGAAGCTGTAATTCTTCTTCCCATTGAAAACATTCAACAGTGTCAGCCACTTTCCACAAAACAAAACATTTGTGTTTGGAAAAGCATTTTAGGCTTACAGAAACATTAAACTTGGAAAAGACTTYTAGGATCATCAAGTCCAACCCAGCAACACCAGCCATAAGAAAGTGGTTTAATCTGAGAAATAATTTCAGCCATYTCTGGTATGATCTGAACTTCACTCTGCAATAACCTGAGTCCATTGGGAACTAAAAATTCATATTATCTCTTTTCTGAGACTATTGCATGTTTGTTGAAAAATAAACACAATCTGCTATAGAGTGCAGACAACCAGGACAGAATCTTTGTTCAGCCCTGCAGCAGGGAGGGGTTTGAATCCTGAAACTCTGGTGTGTTGTTAGTTTTTATCTGTTTTTAGAGCCTTGCTGTTTATCCTGTACAAGCACAGCCACTGGTGATGTGAGAATCAAACAGAAGAACCATCGGTAGTGTGCAGATATTGCTGGTGAATAGAGGGATTTGGGATCAAAATTGGTGTCATTGCATCCTAATTTAGGAGGTGACTTTAGCTGTTAGGACTGACTGAGATTTTCCATGGCACATGGTTTGTGGGGGTGGGAAAAGTATGTTACACACAGTGGAATTACTGCTTCTCTCAGGCAAAAGAAATTATTCCTAATTTACTGAATTCCACAGCAATTC
Organism: Malurus melanocephalus; assembly: GCF_030028575.1. NCBI lineage: Eukaryota > Metazoa > Chordata > Aves > Passeriformes > Maluridae > Malurus > Malurus melanocephalus. The sequence goes on along the minus strand of NW_026623679.1, from coordinate 316,337 downwards.
TCTTTCTGCAAYAGCCACACTTGTGATGGACACAATTTGAGCTGTTAGTAGGAATTGAAACTCTGTCCAAAAGCTTGAGGCCATAACTGTGAAGGAGAAACTAAAACCATGAATTACTTGGCTTGAACRAACACCCTTTAGCAGGGAGCAGGAATGGAATTGCATTTTCTGTGAGATAGGCAACTTTCACTCAGGTAGCTCCTGGAGCAAAAGGCGTTTGCAGTAGGAATAACAAGGATTTAGGAGAAAATGCTGTCCTTAAGTGAACTAAAAAGCCCCATCTCAAATCAATCTCCAGTGTCATCTTTAACTGGAGGAAGCGGGACCAAGGACACACTGCAGATACTCCAAACAGGGCAATTTCAAATGTAAATTGTTTTAGTTGCAGTTCTCTGAGGCTGTTGAACTGTATAATGAATTAAATCCAAGTCTGAACAAATGCTGGGAAGGAATAACATGAATATTTCCAAACATGAAGAAGTATTATTATTCTCTCAAATGGTAGCACACAAATTGTATAATTACTGTGGCAATACTTTTTTTTCCTTAAATCATTCCTTGTAGTGGTGAAAAGTGCCAATCATTTGCTAAACAAGTCAAGCCTTTTCACAGAATCTGCTCAGATTTATGGCTGTGGAGGGAATATTTGACTCAATGATTGAATAAATAGCACCAGCAAACTTGCTGTCATTATAGTTTTCGTCAAAACCTCAACATTTTCCAAGAAGGGAGGCAGATGGGCTCACCCAGAGCTCCATCCTTTTGCATCAGAGCTTGAAATGTATCAGAGTCAGAAGTTCAGCGGACAGAGAAATAACTCCACTTCTTTTTTTGACCAACAATAAAGYCATTCAGCTGAAGTGGAGACAAGTCATATCTGATATCATATTTTTATATCCTTTTTGTTTATTATAATTTGGGTTTTTTTTCCAATTGGTGTTGCACAGAGAAATACGATGCATTCTTCCAAAATTAAATTTGAATCTGAATCAAGGCAATTTAATCCCACTCGGAGTTGGTGGATAAAGAGGCAAGCGTAACCTTCAGTAATTCCCTTGCTCACAGTTGGCTTTTTCTCATGCACAACAATTTAAARCAAAATCACWTTCTCTAATGAGAGACTATAAATTACTTCTTTAATGAGACACGTGAAGTTTGAAGAGTTGAATTCCCACGTTTCTCTTATCTGTAAGCCTGGGCACCTCCAGGGATGGGAAAAGATCCATCGTGCTGGGTTTGTGTGTTCTAATATCGCTCAGCATTGAGATGATTATTACAATATCATTGAGTCCCAGATGGAAATCTGGCCTTTGGTATGCTGAGTATTGTTTTCATCTAATGTTGAGAGTCTTAAAATGCTTAGAATTGAAACAAAAATTGGGAGGGAAACTTGGAACTGCCCAAAACCAGAGAGCAATGTGGTGACATAGTTTCTCACAGTTCCTCCTACGCTGTTCCTGCAAGTGCACTGCTTTGTGTTTCAGTAACTTATTTTTTTTGTATAGATATTGACATCTGCATTCTCTCTTGTGAAAAAAAAAAATTATCTGGAAAGGATTACTTACTTATTTCCTTACATAACTTGCAGGTTGTAATGTGGTATAGAGAAGCAAGGATCAAAATCCCAAAAGTCACAAAATCACAGAGGGTTTGGGTTGGAAGGGACCTTAAAGATGATCCCGTTCCAACCCTCTGCCATGGCAGGGACACCTCCCACTGTCCCAGGCTGCTCCCAGCCCCAATGTCCAGCCTGGCCTTGGGCACTGCCAGGGATCCAGGGGCAGCCACAGCTTCTCTGGGCACCCTGTGCCAGGGCCTGCCCACCCTCCCAGGGAACAATTCCTTCCCAATATCCCATCCATCCCTGCCCTCTGGCAGTGAGAGCCCATTCTCCTTTGTCTGTCACTCCAGGCCCTTTCAAACAGCATCTCTCTATTTTTCTTYAAGCTCCCTTCAGGAGGGAAGACCACAATCAGGTGACCCCAAAGCCACATTTATTCCAGGCTGTTTTCTCCAAGACTGCTCWTTGTGAAGTCAATCCCATGGATAATCTTCACCACAGCCTGTCAGAGCTCCACAGATTGGATCCTTTCTGCTCAGCCCTTGCGGAGCAGGAATCCTCTTCTGATTGACAAACTGGTGCATTTTTGAAGAGGGACCACGGAGCCCTTGTGGTCAAAGAGAACTATCTGTCAGAAACCAATATTTATGCACGATTATGTATTTACAGGTAATTTGTATATGAAATATGTAGCACTCAATGTATTGGTTATGCAGATGCTGGGCTGGCTTAGCCCAATGCAYTCTTTGCTGTCACTCCTCACTCCTCAATGCAACCAGGGGTTGGGCTATGATGGCTCAGCCATTCTTTTTTTTTCTGGAGAAAAGGCAGTTTGTTCCATTTATCCTCTGTAAACTGTCCAGSCCCTGCTCCGATAGCAGCACAATTTCAGATATTAGCATATTCATAAAGCAGCATGTGTCCCACCACACCATTCCTGCCTGGAGTCACATCTAATACCGGCTCTTTGCCTCTGCCAAGCCCAGCCCAAGGCAGAGCTGGCTCAGCAGATATTCTGTATTTGTGTCCTTCTCAGAAGATGAGTTCTTTGCGAGGTGGGCTTCCATTTGTTCTGTATTTATCCATYGTGAAAATCCTGATCAGATTGATTTCTAGGACTGGGAGGTGAAAGAAACTTTATGCAATAACAATCATCATCCCTCATTGCCTTTCAGCCACTTGAAATTTTAAGCAGGCTACATTCTGAAAACAGGGCTAATTAAATAGAGTTGTTCTGCACAGAGAAACAGTGTTTCTCAAACRCTTTCAAAACTGTAAAACAATCTGTGAGTAGCCAACAAAAAAGTATGTTAACAATGGCCAAATCAAACAGTGATTCAGAATTTGAATTAAAGGTCATAAAAACCCCTGTATGCATTAATCACAGAGCTCTGGTATGAATATTAATAGCAGCTGAGAGCTGTTAAATAGCTGGTTTAGCTTAATTTTAAGCAGTAATTAAACATTTATTAGAACTTAAGTCTATAAATACTCTATAGATAAAAAACCATAATAAAGGCTAAGCTGGATCAAAGTGTGGGCTATTAGTGTCATTTCTTTTGAGTTAGATGTAGCACCAGGAGGACTCAGATTGGTGTGAAAATATCATTTAGGAAACCAGATTTGAAATATCTCAACCCTGTGTCTTGCAGGAAATGCCAGAATTTCAGATATTTGTGAAAAAGTGGATTTTTCAAGCTACTCCTGCTGCAGTTATCTAAATTATTTCTGCACCGAGGTTATATCAGGACATCTTCTGTCTGYCCTAACCCAGCTCTCAAGAAATATTTTATGGCCAAGATCTGGTGGAAGAGATAAATGACATCTGCTCAGAATGGATGGTTTAATGGCTAATTTGCTTCTCACCTTCAATGCCACAAAAATTCTAAATGAAATGCCAAAAAATGTGAGTCGAACATTGCCCAGTGTTGTTCAGGTTTATGAATCTCCTGAAAACAGAAATCCAGTTGATTTTGCAGGCAGCGAATGTTTTCCAATCTGCAGAAACACAGACCTAAACTCTTCTGTAGGAGCACTTAGAGTCAGGTATAGATCATCATCTCTTCATTTCTGCTGTTCTTTGCCACAGCAACCAATTTTTCATGATTTTGATGTTACGATTTTGTGTTGATGTGTCAGAAATAGGGATGATAGCAAGTCAGATCAGCTTGGGGATTAGATGGAAATGACCCAGGAAGTTAAAGAAAATTAACTAGGGGTAACTTTTTCAAATTGACTGATAGAAATCAGTGCCAGAGGGGTTGGGARCCCTGCAGCCCTTCCCAATGCACCTCTGAATTCAGGCAGCAAAGGCGCTTTTTCTGGGAGTAGCCCTCACTGAGGCTAATGCTCGGATGAAATTACCCAGTTTTCTTTTTTCCCTGAATTCCTCTGTCAGTTCCTAGCACCTTGTAGGGTTCTTTCAGCAGCGTTTCCTAACGAGCTGGGAGAATGCAAAGGGTGCAAGCGATTCAGGGTTGGCCTTGCTGGCCTGAATTCACGTTTGCYGGAGACGTTGTAGAGGTCAGGCCTCTGTTTCATTTCAGGAACTGCTCAACAACAGTTTCAGCAATTCACTGCCGTGCAAAGATGATTTAGTGCTTCAGATAGAAACACCTTGTCCTTAAAATGCATTGGATGCCTCTTTTTTGGACGCTGTGCGATTCCAGGCCTCCAAGGCTTGCTTTAGGAAGCGAGGGATTTGGAACATGAGGGATTGCATACCCAAAAGTCCTCGTGCATCTTGAAAATCTCAGCTCAAACATCTGCTGGCATACGGCTGGAGCCAGGAGAAAATGTGTTTTGTTTTGCCTAGCTTGCACATGAGCCTGAACCAGGGCCAGGGCAGGACTGGGAGAGGAGATGTTTGCAGCATGAGCTGTGGATGGGACGAGGGGAGCACGAGTTACCGAGCAGCAAAACAATTTTCCTTCGTGGTCTGATGTTCCATCAACAGATCTGGGGTGGTGGGAGTTACCTTGGAGATCAGCAAAATCAAAACTGTACCTCTAGGTTGCAGAGAGGTCTTTACAAATGCCTGAAGATTTAGTCCAGAAGGTTCCAGAAGGTCTAAACTGTGTTTGTGCCACTCTTCCTTGGTGCAGTTTCCAGTGGAGATGAYGAAGTTCATCCATCGTGCTGTACCTGACCTTGGTGGCAACTGTGTTTTAATGGAAAAATGCTAAATATGTTCCATGGGGGCCCTTACGGGTGAATATACTGTGGAAATTTATTCTTCATATTGGATTTATATATATTCCAGCTGGCATGATAGCAGAGAAGTGGCTCCTCAGGAGGTGGACATTGGTGAATGCCCATTTCTGTGTGCCAAGGATCTGTCCAGGGTTTCAGTCACCGTGCTCAGGGTGTGGGCTGCCAGGGACAGGTCTGCTTGCTTCTTCATTTAAACCATCTCCTGAGTCCAGAGGAGGTTTTCTTGGCTGGCCTAAGAGACAGTTACCATTAAAATTGCTCATTCTTGCTTTTGCCCTTGCATGCTGTCGCTGTCCCCTGGGCTGTTGTGATGGGCACAGAGGGGACTCAATTTTTGGAGGCTGCACCATCCCTATGTCAGGAGGTGGCCTGGCAGTGTCCTCCAGCAAGGCTGGTTGGCATCCTCCCATGGCAGAAACGGGAGGAATCAGAATCCCAGACTCATTCTGGGTGGAAAAGACCTCCAGGATCACGTCCAGCCTGAGTCATCCCCATCTTTGCTACCAAACCGTGGTGTCACAGCTCCAAACCTGGCAAAGCTCAGGGAGTGTTTGGACAGTGCCCCCAGGACAGGGTGGGATTTTGGGRGTGTCCTGGGCAGGGCCAGGAGCTGGACCTTGGATAATCCCTGTGGGTCCCTCCAGCTCAGGATATTCTGTGATGGCACTGAGTGCCACATCAGTCATTCCATGGGCACCTCCAGGGATGGGGACCCCAAACCTCCCTGGGCAGCCCCTGCCAATCCTGAGCACCCTTTCCATGGGGAAATTCCTGCTGATGTCCTCCCTGCCCCTCCCCAGCCCAGCCTGAGGCTGTTCCCTCTCCTCCTGTCCCTGTTCCCTGCAGCAGAGCCCAACCCCCCCGGCTGTCCCCTCCTGTCAGGGAGTTGTGCAGAGCCACAAGGTCCCCCCTGATCCCCCTTTGCTCCAGGCTGAGCCCCTTCCCCAGCTCCCTCAGCCTCTCCTGGGGCTCCAGACCCTTTCCCAGCTCCCTCAGCCTCTCCTCACCAGGCTGACTCTCCAAAGCATTGTCCAGGGAAATCCTGGCAGTCTGGAGTTCCTTCCCCAAGCTCTCCAGATCTGCAGGTGAACCTGCAAAACATTCTGTCTTCCCAACCCCTTTGGAGAGGGWTTTACTGACAGGAGGCCCCTGGTTTACACTGAATAACTTACTGCAAATTAAAGCCTAAAGAACCAAAAGGCTGTGTGGGCTGCAAAACCAGGCTTAGGAAGAGCTCTCCCTCTGCCTAGAGAGGCAGGACTGGTTTGGAAAATTTTCAGTAAAAATATTAATATCTTCATGGACAGGAATAATCTGGATTTTTCCAAATTTCTCATGAGAAGGGCTCTGTATTTTATTTTTTTTTATAGATATTCTTTTATCCAACAACAAWGAATTCTAAATTATATAATAGCTGAAATTAAGCTAAATATAGAGAGAGAGAGACATGAAGTAAAAGTGATCTAAAGCAAAACAGGATATCTTTAAACTTTAAAAGGCGAGCATTCCACTTCAGCCAAACTGCATTTTCTCATTTCCCTCATCAGCTTTTTGCTCCATAGAAACTTTGTGCAATTTCAACCTTTTTTTGGGCATTGGGATGGGAGAAATGGYGAAACCATTTTGTGTCCAGAGCTAAGAGCAAGAGAGAAATCACTCTGGCTTACAGACAGGAGGCAGGTAGGGTATGTCCACTGCTGAAAATACTCCACAAAGTCTTGTCTACAGAATTGCAAAAAGAATTGCCGAGGGAATTAACTTCCCTCTTGCCCCGCTGCTGGTTCATGGACTGTATTCCCACCACTGCTGTTTTATTTGCATTTTAACTCGATGAAGTACCATCACAATCAGTTCTTCCGCTTTCCTGTGCAAGTTCCTTCATTCTGAGGTCAGAACAGCTTCGCTGTGCTGCGGAGTTTCTGAGCAAAGGGGAGGCAGCAAGGCAGGCAGCTCGTTAGCGAGGCTGCTCTGTGCTCTGGATTGATTTTGTTTTCTCTAATGGCTTGATYGTAACAGTTGCACTCTAATTTTTGCACAGGGCTGTGCACATTTCAGGCAATGTAAATATATACATTGGCATGCTCGTTAGCTCTGCTGTTTAAGTTGGGGATATTTGATAGTGCACCATAAAACCGAGTGGTCCTGTGTACCATTTGTCATGCTGAGCTTGGACTCATCTCTTTGTACTCCCACTCCACCCTTTCCAGCTTCATTATATTCCAAACGCTCCTCCTGGCTTGGAGCAAAATCAATCCTCGCTTCGCGTTGGGTGGAAGAGGAGAAATGCGTGCTGGGATTTTCCTCAATGCACAGAGCTGCGTGCAGACTTAATTCTTGGTTAAAGGATAAGTGTGGGGCTTCCCCAGGGTRGGGGGAGCGTTGTAAGACAGCTGAGGTCATGGTCACAGCCTCAGCCCCYGTGTATTCCACTGCAGAGAGGACGAGAAATATGAGATGGCCCTTTGCACTTATCAGGAGAGAATACTACTGTGAGCRTTGCTTGCCTGAGCCTCCAGAGCTACAGGATAAGGAGTCAATCCCTGTAGCTCTGAGAAGGGATTTTTTTTTTGTTTAACCATCATTTTAGAACCCCAGTTTGTCCCCATTGCTGAGCTGTGGTCCCTTGCTGAGGGACTGGTCTGTGTCGCTGGCCAAACATGTCAGGTCGGTGCTGGAGTGATGGTACTGGATGGATTTTTCTGAGTGTGAAATTATCTTGGTGGGATTTAGGGGACGAGATTTTATTCCACCACTTCCCTGAATGGCACTGGAACAGCTTGCTCAGCGCAGCAGAGGAGTGCCTGTCCCAGGAAATGTCCAAATCAAGTGGCCCTTGGGGACACGATTTAGTGATGATGGCAACTGGGGTCACCATMGGAATTGATGATCTTGGAGGTCCTTTCCTACCTAAATAATTCTATCCTTTATATCCACAGGAGCTCAGAGAGTTAAAAATGTGACTTTGCAATTCCCCTGGGAGTCGGGTGCTGAATCACCTTCAGAACCTGCTGAAGGGAGATGCCAGGGGTGAAGCAGAGATAGGAGAGCTGTGAATAAATATCAGAGGGCTTTGGGCCCCAGATATCCTCTCTAGCAGCTGCCCCAGAGACCATGTCCCTGTCATCGTGCTCCCAGTTTGGGGGGTTCTTGGRGTATTTGTCCATGGCCCTCACCCCCTTCTCTCCCCCCAAAGACCAATGGCTCAGGCAAACCCTCAGAGTTTTCCTCTGGAGCTCTTGAAATCAKCCAGCATTGCCAAAAGAGAGGATTTGCTGACAGTCAGAATCCTATTGGCAAACCTAGGTGGATTTATGATCTTGGGTGGAAACCAATTTGAACTATAATTTTAYGTGAATCTGATCCCTCTCCTGAGCCAGGCAAAACTTCACGATTCTGGCAGATTTTTCACACTCGGCTTTGGAGCACTTCTGTTCTCATTTGAGCTGAAGATGAAACTCTGGGCCCGTCATCCTGACCAACCCAAAACTTCCAGCCCATCCAAATGGAGACAGCTTTGTTCCCTGTGTCCTGGTGTCTCCAGCTGCAGGTTGGATGTCGTGATGTCTCCTGCTTGGTTGCCTTTTCCCCTGGCAATAAAACCTGACTGCTGTGGTTAAAGCACGTGCCACCCTGTCATGTAATTATGACAATTATCACAATTAATAAARCCTTTGCAATGTTCCCTCCCCGACTTCTCTTAACTCCTTGCAGCATTTGAGGTTTCTGGGTTCAGTTTCTGGTGCTTTGAGGGTGTCMGAAGATGGACYAGGCTCTGSTCAGCAGGACAARAGGCAATGAGCAGGAACTGCTGCCCAAGAAGTTCCACCTGAACATGAGGAACAATTTCTTCCTCRTGCAGTAACAGAGCCCTGAACAGRCTGCCCAGAGAGGGTGTGGAGTCTCCTCACTGGAGATATTCCAGAACCATCTGGACTCAATCCTGTGCCATGTGCTCTGGGATGACCCYGARTGGGGAGGTTGGAGCAGATTGACCCATTATGGTTCTCTCCAACCTGCCCCATCCTCTTGAGAGCATGGAAAATTACTTCAGACTTGCCCCCAYGCAGGCAGAAGAGTTAAAGTGGGTGCAGTGCAGTTGCCTGCAGATTTTCTGCATGCTGCAGCCACTGTTTGTAAACAGGAATACACATAATAGGTTGAGAAATCAGCTCCAAAACAACAGGCATTGTTTGTGTGCTGAGTAACTGTAGCGATCTGTTAGGATCTGGGAAAAAAAAAAACAACAAAAAACCAACATGTTGTGTCCAGATGAATGTAAAACCAGAGCCTCCCCTGCCAAAAACTCCCAACTGATACCTTGTTCTGTAAAGCTCAGTTAGCTTTTTTCCCTATATTTGAGTTGACTTTTGAGATTTGGCATTGGTTTTTTTTGGTTTTTTTTTTTTGTTAGTGAAAAATAAAAATCAGACTAATGAGAACTGTTATAMAAATAATGAAATATCAGGTGAACTCTGACTGGGTGCACCTCTCRGTGACATGGCAGGAGTGCACCAAGGTCGTGTTCACCGTGCTCAGGGCTGAGCCTTGCGAGCTGCACTGGTTGGGTTTTTGTTGGGCAAAGGTGGCTTTAGGCTCGATGTGTGCTGTGAAAGTGGTGCTGTGACCTTCAGAGGGGTTTCTGCCCTCCTGCCAGCGATGAGGGGGCACAGAGGGCCCACAGCACGTCCCCTTATCAGCAGCTGGTGTCAGGAATCAGAGATAAGCAGTGATGGCCGCTGGTGTAATGGGAGCCYCTTGTAGGGCACTATCTCTGTCTGTATCTATTTCTGTCATCTCTGCACTGATGGAAATTAAGCTCTGGATCACCTGTCTGGGTCCAGAAGATCTGCAGATCACCTGTGAYACAGACACAGGTTCATACAAACTTCTCAGCTCTCATCTCTCTGTTCTCTGTGATATGATGGAACATYTCAGAATTTCTTCCCTGTCAGTGAYACCTGGGGATATTCAGGTTTTGYCCCCACCTTGCTGAACACCACAGMTGTTTCCTACCTGAGCTGCACCTCCAGCAGCTCCTTCCTCAGCTGCCTTGGTGCCTCCAGAGCCACTCAAGGTCAGTGACCACGCAAGGACAGCAGCAGCATTGTTTGTCAGCCGGGGGAAAGCACTTCAGTTGCTAAATGGATTTGAGTYGAGTTTGTTTTTTATCATCCTGAAATAACCACTGCTCAAACAATTGTAATTCTTCTGATGTCTTTCTGGAAAACATTTGGCTTGTTTGGCAGTGCAGTGTTGTGTAAATAAGTATGTACCAAGCATCAAAGTCAAGGAGGGGAGGGCGAGTTCTCCAATAATTATGTAAATAAATCCACACAGCACGCTCTGATATTGGCTGCCACGTGCATTTATATTAATCAGCATGGACATTACTGACAAGTGAATCTATCCTGCTTCATTCTCCTGAAGGTTTCAGAATTAATGCTTCACTTTGCTCCGTGTTTTGCTGTGAGGGCTGCAGCRGAACGCCAAGGCTGGCTTATCTCAGCATCCCCTTCAGGTGTCTCTGGGAGGCTGAGACCAATCAAACTTTGCATAAATAAGTGCACTCGGCATGAGAGAGTTTACAGGGCTGATCCAGCACTTAAAAAAAAACACATTGGGAAAAAGTAAATACGCTCATTTGCTGGACTGGCGCTTATTTGTCGATCTCATCGTGACCTCTTTGGGGAGGCTAAAGGACGTTCAGTGACTGTAAAGCGCACAGACTTTTGTGTATAGCCACAGATGCACGTTTTCGATGCTTCATTGACAACAGCTGTAATTCAGCMAGTTTGAGTGGCTCTCGATTTTTCTTTATCCAAATAACTCATTTGTTTGTCTAGGATTTGGCATCTAGGCTTAATCACAGAATAAGTGAGAAAAAGCAGTTGCTCTTGCTGCTTCTGTGATCTTTTCCCTCTCTGAACGATGGAGCTGTTGAAGTGGGCTGTAGGAAGTTGGTAAATCTTTCAGTTTGGTGGTGCATGGGTCACATAAATTGGGAAGTTGGATCTTCATGGTTCTACCAAACCTGGGGCTGAGCACTGCTSCCCTTGTCCCTGAGGAAAAAGAGGATGTAAGCAACCAGCCAGGAGGTGAAGACGAGGAATAAAGTGTGAGRATGCTCTTTCAGAAAGCAGGGAAATGATGAAAACAGCAGTTGGAAATGGTTTTTGGTTTGTGGAGTTTGAATTTTGTGGCAATCAACCCACTTGTTAAAGCCATGAGGGTCAGAGCGAGGAGGAGGTGGTGGAGGAAGAAAGAGCTGTTGTCATCTTCTCATTCAGAGTCCTGGAAACAGGAGCTTTACTCACGTCTAGGGCATAAAATCACAGTAAATAAGCGAGCTGAGCTGAATACCTTACTGATTTTTAATTAGAGACAAGATGTTGCTCTCTTGGAGAGGAAATTGCTGCAGCACCAGTGAGGAGAATGCAGGGGTGGCTGCAAAGAAAATCTGTGGGGCAGAGGGGCCACCTTGGGACCACAGGAGTCTCTTTCAAACAAGCTGGAATTTCCACA
>NW_026623679.1:273316-304751 GCF_030028575.1 Malurus melanocephalus | reverse complement strand
CTAAATGTGAGCAAATTTCCTTTTAGCATCTGAAGGGGCACAGGGAAACCAGAGGGTGGCTCTATATCAGGAACTGGAGTGACAGGACAAGGAGTGATGGGTTCAGACTGAAAGAAGCGAAATTGAGGTTGGATATGGAGAAGGAATTGTTCCCTGGGAGGGTGGGGAGGCCCTGGCACAGGGTGCCCAGAGAAGCTGTGGCTGCCCCTGGATCCCTGGCAGTGCCCAAGGCCAGGCTGGACACTGGGGCTGGGAGCAGCCTGGGACAGTGGGAGGTGTCCCTGCCATGGCAGGGGTGGGATGAGATGAAATTTTATGTCCCTTCCACCCCAAACCATTCTGTGATTTCATAATTTAAATACGCACTGCTTGCATTGTTAAAATTCACTTCACCTYCAGTTGTTCAGATGCTCAGCAAGAATAACATTGGTAAATTGATTAATTACATCCATTACTCCAGTGGGCTTTCCCTCCCTCTGTGCTTGCACAGTTTTCTTCAAACAGCAGTGTTCAGAATGACCCTGCCTGAGCTCGAGGAACGACTGATTCCTGCTCTGGGGGGGTTTCTCCTCTGGCCAGAGCACTGCACGCTGTCAGTCTGAAGCTGTTCTCTGTGTGCTGCCTAATAAATRGCTGTAGCAAGCTCTGCACTTCCATAATTCCATGTATTGGTGAGCTGAAGTGCTCAGGTGTTCACACAATCACCTCTTACTGCTCTTTGCTGCTGCTCTTTCACTCCTCCTTGCTGAATTTTATTCAGCGTGTATTATAAGTCAATAAATGTTTATTGACTATGTGCCGTTTATAGAGATGGTAAAGGTAAAACAGGTGTATTTATATGGTGGAAAATCGCAGCAAAACTAAAAAAAAAAAATAGCTTTCAGCAGCCAAGAGTAACTGGAACACACTGTAAGAATGGGGAGAAAATATCTCCTGAGAGGGTGAGCTGAGGGAAAAGTTAGACAAGGAAAGCTGGCAGAGCCTTAGGGAGCCTTAGGGCTTCAATTTCCAGTTATCCCATCCAGAAAGTATTGCAGGTGACCAGAGAGGTTTAACCATGAGCTCATCGCTGACCTCAAATGAAAGAAAGAAATATGCAATAAGGAGAAAGTAGGTCAGGCTCCCAGAACGGGAACAGAAGTGGAGCAGGAGCAGAGACAGAATCAGAAAGGCCAAGGAGCTAAATAAAGACACAACATTTAAGGGCCATTGGCAGTGAGGAGATCCAGCCCTGTATCACTTACAGGAGGCTGTTCTGCTCTGCAGCTGGGAAAAGGGAGCTATCAACACATCAGCACCGGAGATAATTGTTTAATGTCTTTTCTTCATGTGAGGTTCAACACTAATTAGCTGATTTCTGTAATTAGGACTAGTTATGAAGCAGTGAGGTCCCAACCTAGGTGTGGGAAAATGGGTTAGGGCCAACCTGGATGATTTRGGTGTTTTCAAATGGGTTGGAATTGTGAATTTAATTTTAGAATACTTTAAAAAAATAAAAGAAGAAAAGATATTTCAGTCCTGCAAGTGGGGTTAACTTGCAAAGGAGAGAATGAGAAGCCTGTGAAAAGACCAGCACAGTGAGTGTTCCTAAAAAAGAAGAAAGAGGAGGAGTTGGGGAGCTAGAAAGCCACCAACTTAACATCCATTTCTGAAAAAAAGTACACGAACAAGTACTCCAGCAACCTTTTTAAAACGCAAAAAAATCTCATCAAAGCCATCCAACTTCCTTGAGCGGGGCAGCGCTTGAGGCCGGAGGAGCAGCAGCAGATTTATGTGTGGAGATTTCAGTGAGGGCTTTGGCAGTGTCTCAGTGACATCAGAAGTTACAGAAACATTGTCTTAGCCTGCCTAAGATCTTAATTACTTTCAGGAGGGCTATTGTCTCTTTATTGATTAGAGTGGGGATCTAGGAGGGCTTACCCCAGGCTTTGCCTCCTGGACCTTCCYCTTGAAGGCTCCAGGAATTGCATAAAGTGAGAAGGGATAAATCTGGGCCAGTATTTAGTGCTGTCACTTAAAGGARCTCCACAGAGCTCYCAGCAGAACCAKGAGTGGGGATTTCCTCCTCCTCCATCCCGTGGAGAATGTGCTGGATGCTCCCCAGGAGAGAGGAACCCGCTCTCAGTGCTCTGTGCTTGCTCTACTGCAGGGGGTGGAGGCACCTCGATTTAGCAGATATAGCAGTGATGATGGAAATAATCTGTACCAACTTCTCTGCAGGTGCCAACAGCTCCACGGGACACAAGGGGCAGGGAATGAAKCCACCTTTGGGTCAGGGATCTGGAGGGACATCGAGGTGGCAGCTGTCACTTTTACAAATGCCCTGATTTGCACTCTGGCTGAATTTAGCCTCGTGCTGCCTCTTGTGCCCCAGCAACMCTGAGCAATAGCCTGGTTATTCACTCTTAAAATCAGGCCTAATTGAAAACCAGGCCCAGTGGTCRAAGGACAAGAGTATTCCAAATGCCAAATATTTGTGAGAAGCCAGCTTGTCCCAGGGAGGGACAGCTGCTCCTAATTTTCCTGAGAGAATCATATTTTAAAGCTTAAAAATACAATAATTTTTGTGCATAGCAGGGCAGCTACTCCCTACCCAGAAGGGTTTAGTATTTGTGTGCCTTGGCCTGCCAGCCGTGAGAGGGGAAGAATACTTGTCTGCTCAAAAGGCAGCTCAGARACATGCTGAATTATTTCAAAATATGCCTCTGAGGCCTTCAGAAGAAAAGTGCTGAGCTGCACTCAGTGTTTTTGATACCAGACCCTGCAACAGGTTAGAGGTGTCCAGCTGGGATTGAGCCACATCTCCAGTCCAGAGGGAGCCAGGGCATCTCCCAGATGGGCACTGCAAGGATTGGGGGTGTTCCACTCCATTTGGGACTGAAGCAGCCGTTAAAGAAGGCACAGAGTCCTAAAAAATGAGGTTGTTTTCAGAGAGGAGGGAGGAGGGAAGAGTCCAGCTTGGCTGATGGGGCAGTCTGCAGCCAGGAGGGGTGGGAAGGACCAGAGCTGGAGCTTTCTGGAGCACCCAGCTAAAAGCTGTGACTGTAATTGTTGGTTTTACAGGTGGGATGTCCTTRGGCAGCAGGGGAGGGGGGGATTCTGCCCCTGTGCCCTGTGCTCAGGTCAGACCCCACCTGCAGAGCTGCCCCAGCCCTGGGGAACAGCACAGGAGGGACCTGGAGCTGCTGCAGAGAGACCAGGGGAGGYWCCAGGGGATCAGAGGGATGGAGCAGCTCTGCTGGGAGGGGAGGCTGGGACAGCTGGGGGTGCTCACCTGGAGGAGTGACCAGGGGTGACTGAATTGTGACCTTGTAGTGCCTGAAGGAGCCAACAAGATACAGAAAGAGACTTTTGACAAGGGATGTAGGGACAGGACACAGGGAATGGCTTCCCACTGCCGGAGGGCAGGGATGGATGGGATATTGGGAAGGAATTGTTCCCTGGGAGGGTGGGCAGGCCCTGGCACAGGGTGCCCAGAGAAGCTGTGGCTGCCCCTGGATCCCTGGCAGTGCCCAAGGCCAGGCTGGACATTGGGGCTGGGAGCAGCCTGGGACAGTGGGAGGTGTCCCTGCCCATGGCAGAGGATTTGAATGAGAGGATCTTTAAGGTCCTTTCCCATCCARCTCATTCTGTGACCCTCAGATTCTGTGCAATGGATTCAGCCATCACAGAGTTTATGTYAGAGCTGCTTTTCTATGCTTTTGTACGAATTTGGGTCATTGAAACCAACACAGAGCAAACAGCACTGCTAAAACACAGCCATCTGTGGATGACTTTTGTCCCCCTGCACCAGGTGCTTCTCTTGCAGATGTGGTACTCGAATCCGTGGTCAAAGTGACCTAGAATTTTGTTTTTAAGCTTYGGCATCTTCTCCGTGTTCTCGTTGTTTATAGCCACAAGGTGGCATTGCAGATTAAAGGGAAAACAGCTCTTGTTGTTTAGGGACACGGGCTGGAGGTGGGAGACTTGGAAAAAAAAAATAAAATCGAGGTTGAAATCCCTTCTAGGTCTTGGAGATGCAAGAAAAGGAGTTCTATTCGCAGCTGCCAGGCTCCCAGTTTTGATGGCAGCAGGTGGGGTGTTTGCTGTGTTAGGATCATGATCATGAGGTGTGTCACCGATTCTGCATCTGCAGACACCTCGGAGCTGTTCAGAGCTGCTGTTCCTCTCCTGCCTCGGGGAAGCGATGCAGGTTTAGAGCTGTGAGAAGGGTGATGGTGGCACCTCACAGGCTCCTCTGTGTCAGTTTGTGTGTTCAAATCCCCAAGAAAACTAATTTCTTCCTTCCCTGGTTGATTCCTGCTCTCCCCTTCTTCGGTCACATTTCCCTTGGTTTCCACCCATGCACAATTTTGGCTGAACCTGGGGTTTTCTGGAAGGATTCACCCATTGCAGCAAGTGAAGTTAAGCCCTCTAGCCAGGGTTTGGGTCTAAACAAAGCTTTAAGGGATATTTATGTGTTTTCTYATGGAGGGAAAGGTGAATTGAGCTCACTGTAGCTGGACCTTCTCTGTACTTTCCAGGTTTTTCTGTGATCCAGGGCTCAGCCTTTTGTGTTCAGGGTAAGAAGACTCAGAGCAGGATATCTGAGTCAGGATAAAATAATGAGGCATTTAGGGGATCTGAGTGAATCCTTAGGAAGCCTGTTTTACACCAAAAAGCCAACACCAAGTTTCTCACTCTGGAAATGCTGACTTCTTACAATGAGAATGGGCTCCACTGTTTTATTTCCTTGTCTCYTTTTATTACAAATCCTGTTCCAGGATTTTTCCTCAGTCCCCTTTCTGTTGCTGCAGTAGAAATGCTGTATTGCTGATAKCTCCTTTCTGGTCCCAACTGTTCTTATCAGTGCTTGCTGCCTTTGTCTGTCTATACTTTCCATGTAAACCAGGAAAAGCAGCTCTGCTGAAAGATGGATCTTCCCAGCAGTGGAAAAAAGTGCTAAACGGAGTGGGGGAGCACCCAGCCAGCAAAGGAAAATCTTACCTGTTTTGGAAAGACAGTGAAAATAATTTTATTTTTACCTCTGCTTTGGAGAAGGAGCAAGAGGCAGAAAATACAAAAAAAAGCTTGCTCAAAACCCACTAAAAGTGTTTGTTAGGAATTTTGCAGATAAAYGGAGGATAATTGATGGTGTTTCACCATGCAAGAGAAATACCCTGTCCTAACTCTTTTCTCAGAAGGAGGAAAGCAGGGAAAATTTTTCATCAACATTAACATGCGCACGACAGCAGAGAAAAACATGGTGAAGTTTTGCTTGGACAGTTTTCACCTGGTGGAGAAAGCCAGGGCACATAAATACGTATAGATTCAGATACACACACGTGTGTGCACAGGAGTTTCTTGATGTATTTGACAAGTCTGATTCCATTTGTGACCAGCTTTCCTCAGAACCGTTGCTGAAAAATATTCCTGGTGTCTCAAGCCACGTTTGCTTTGCCAGTTGTCCATAATTTTATCCCAGTTTTCCCTGYCTGTCTGCCTCGAGGTTCCTGCACAGGGAGGGAAGGCTCTTGCCTGTCCCCAGGCTGGGAAATTAGTCCCAAAGACTGGGGTGAGGTGGCCACAAAAAGTGTGCAAAAATGTTGTTGGTTTAGGTGGCGTGGGAAATGCTGTTCTTGACCAGTTCCTTGCTCTGTGAATGGCAAATTTTGCCCAGAATGTTCCTGTGCTCCTTTCTCAACAGGGCTGATGCTGCTTGGCTGCTCAGGCAGGACAGTTTATTCCTGCTTGAGCAGACACMGTCTCCCACTCTGTGAAAAGCATGGCCAGACTTGGACTGGGATAAGCCTGATGGAATAGAAACTCTCGATGTTTATTAAATATTGTGAATATTCTGCCCTGAGATGTAAATAAGTAGCTGGCATTTCGATTTCTAGGACGATTGACCGCGCTAGAAATACGTAAGGCTAATGAGAGAACATCCAGTTTTTTGTTAGGATAATTTTAAAAGGTGGACATGCTCCTTCTGGACTCTGTGGTCTTCTGGGTGGAAGCCAACTCCTAAATGATAGGGGTTAGGATGAGGCTAGCGAGAAACCTCRTCTCACCAAGGTTATTTCATAACTGCCTACTGCAGAGTTTCACATTTACCTCTGGAGCAGCTGGTGCTGGCTCACCTCATCTGTCAGGCAGGGAGCCGAAGGAGATGTATTGCTGGACTGACCCCAATAGTGAATCCGATGTTCTTGGCGTTTTTTTCCTCTCCCGACCTGAAGGGAGAAGTGAACCTTTTGAAAAGAGAAAAGTTATGCATAAAAAATTCTGCGCAGTGCACATTTCCGGATGAATGTTCGGGCCAGCATTACTTAATGCTSAAATCAAAGCTTTGGGGATTCGTGGACATTTCCAAGGCTGCTGTGATACTGCAACCCCTGTGTATAACCTCATGCTTAACACAGGGCTTTTATTCACCTTGAAGTTCTCTTTTGTTCTTCAATCAGCTCCGTTCTGGAAGGAGAGGGGGGAAGCGGTAATAAGATTTAGCAGGATCTCTGGAGATGAACAGATGCAAGCCCAGCTCTCCTGGAACAGAGACCTTTATTGCAGTGTTTGTATTCCAGACRAGGTGGTCAAGGAAAATGTGGGGCAGGATGAATGTTTTCTGTGGAGTTTGAGCTGTCATCTGTGTGTAACTTAGACTGCAGTAGGAAAACAAAATTTGCTGCATCCTGGAGAAGGTTGTGTGAACGTGTTTGGTGGATGTTGTCTGGTAATGCTGGGATCTCTTGTGTGCATCCTGCTGCTCCCTGGGAACACCTCCAGGCAGGCTCAGCCTTGCTCAATTCCCAGGGACTGCCCTCTACAAGGGAAAGTTGTGCCTCTGCTCGAAGGGATTGTTGGTCTGGCTGGGTGTCACAGAGSTTCAGGTGTGTTCTGCTGCAGAATGAGGTCATAAACCAGATTTCTTTCTTCTTTTCCATTCTTTGATTTCCAAAGAGGGTCTTTGCTCTTTTCCCCCACTCCCCCAGCCCAACAAGCTCTATTGTGACCTTCAGGACATTGACATATCGTGGTGAACTCTTGAATTCAGGTGTTTTCTGCAAACCTGCCACACCAACAACCTGCCAAAATCTGGGTGTTGTAATCATTCAGCTACTGTTGCTTAATTATTAAGCAACATTAATTAATTATTAATTTGAATGAGGGTGCAGGAAGGAATATCTCTCTCTCTGCTTCTGCAGAACCTTGGGAAAATAGCTTTGTTTCTGACAGATGGGTATTTTCTTTCAAATATTTCTAGCGAATGTTGCAGAGTTCGAATGTCAAGGCCTTCCTCTGGAATGGAAGTCTGAAAGATTCTCTCTGGTCCTCAAATCYATAACCTGCTGACACTCCACAAAGGCCTGAGATGGCTGCCAACACCTCAGCACATTTTCAAAGCACAAACAGTGGCTTTTAGTCATCGTTAAGTTGSGTGAATCAGAGTGTTCTTCCTTGGACAGGCCTTCTGCAGAGGAAGTTTGTTTAAATTTCTGTTCTGGATCTGCTGTTCATGCTTTCATATGGGAACAATTTCTTTTCATGTGCATCAGAGAGGGGTGAGTAAGGGAACAGCGACACAGCGACCTCAGAAGCTCTCAGGGAATTTTCTAAAGCYTTGGCTTGTCTGCATGAGGGGGTTTTGTGGGCTTGGTGTGGTCTGTGCTTGTTGGTCTGGTCCTCCTGTGTGCTGCTCCCACTGATCCCCCATCCCTGTGGGGTTTGGGAACATAGAGAAGCCTTCCTTGCATGATAAGGGCTTTGCACAYAAAATCCCACAGGTATTTTTGGAARGTGTGTRATAAGGAAAAAGGAGTTGATGGGAAGACCTTCATGGTATTCTGTTTTTGTTCTACCTGCAGTGCAGGTGAAGGGGAATAGACTCCCACCAGCTCTTAAGTTGGCAATTTCTCTTCTTGGTGGATTCACTTTAAGGTTAAAGGCAGAGAAAGCTTTGCTTCCTTAGCAAGTAACCAGTTGTCTCAGAGGCCCTGCTGATGCCCACTTGAGAAGAAAAGTTGCATTTCCTAGAGTGAAATGAAGCTCCTGCTGGTGCTTGGGATGTCTCTGCCCAGGAGCTCTCCTCTCTCTCTCAGGCTCCTGTTCAGCTGTGGTCACTGAGCCCCTGCTCAGCCACTTTGGGAGCAGAGCTCTTTGTTCATAACTCATCTCTCCTCCTTTCTGTGCAAGGTTCAGGTGCCTGTTCAGCTGTGGTCACTGAGCCCCTGCTCAGCCACTTTGGGAGCAGAGCTCTTTGTTCATAACTCATCTCTCCTCCTTTCTGTGCAAGGTTCAGGTGCCTAAAAAGGCTGTTTATTCCCATTTTTGCCTGTGCAACTCAGGGCAGAACCAGATCAGATAATCTCTGTGCACACCCAGCTGGCAGGGACAGTATCTGGGAGGAGCAAAGGGAAGCAGCACTCTTTGGGTAGTGGCAGATTCAGTTCAGGAATCTCAAATGGACAAGAGTCACTCTGAGGTCAATATCTTTAGGTAGGAAAGTCCTGAGAGAGATAAATCTGCATCTAGTTTGGACCAAAACTGTAGAAATTTGAAATTTTTCATGGAAAACAATCACTCCCATTTTACTTCCTCCTCCCCTCCCTGTGTGTTTAAGTATTGGAGTAAAATGGAAAGAAGTTGGAAAGCTCCTGACTGGTCCTTAAGAGGCTAAGCAGGAGCTGTCAGCGTGGAAATTGTGGGGTGTCAGCTGAGCTGGAGACTTAATAATTTACTCCTGAGCTTAGAAATGTGAGCTGAGGCATCGGCTC
This sequence comes from Malurus melanocephalus, assembly GCF_030028575.1. Classification (NCBI taxonomy): domain Eukaryota; kingdom Metazoa; phylum Chordata; class Aves; order Passeriformes; family Maluridae; genus Malurus; species Malurus melanocephalus. Next base: position 295,998 of record NW_026623679.1, on the reverse strand, counting down.
AGCTGTGCAGGAGCACAAAATCTTTCCTTTGATTCTCCCATTGGTTTTGACCATATAATTTCGGAATTACTATCAGGAAACACAATAGCTCTTCATGCACGCTTCACTCAATAATTGCCATTAGTTCAGTGTTACCAATTTGTTCTGTGTTCTACGCTCCACTCCTTCAGAGTGGGGACTTTGGGCTCTGTCCCTGTGCTTTCCTCGCTCTCTGCAGAGTTCACAGCTCATCTGGGGCAGGCAGAACCGTGTTGTTGTTGTTTGTAGCCCCGGAGCCCGGCAGGAGGATTTTTTGGGAGCTAGTCATGACCGCAAACCTTGAGGCCTCTGAGTGACCCCATTTGCAATCCGGTGATGTTGTCAGAACTTCCCAGGCCATGAGACATCCCTGAGCTGCTGACTGCCCAGCCARTGGCTGCTGGTGGATAACTGAGTGCCCGCTCACGGAATATGGGATTGTTCATAYGGATGACTGCCCTTGTGGTGAGCAAGGCTCTTTTTGGAATGGTCAGTGCATCAGAAGGTCTCATCTTCTCTCTGTCCCCTCCCACTGACCTTCCCCAATGTGTCCCTGACTAAACATGTAGCGCTTGCACACAAAAGGAAGGAATTTCGGAGTGTGTGAAGAACTCTCAATTAAATGTCACGCAAGCCACATGTGGTTTTGCTGCTCCAAATCAGCTCAAAGGAGTGGAAAGGATTACAAAACGAGGGAAACAACTTGGGTCAACCTGGAGCGTTGAGGAAAATATGTTTTCCTTCAGTAGCATCCATGTGGTGCTTTTTACCAAAGGGAGAAGGCAGTGTGGGGTCTAAGCCAGGGGCTCAGGTGAGGTTTAACCTACACAAGCCTAAGTTGTTTCATGAGCTTTGCTCATTCTGGTKCTTGAAATAGTTTCTCCTTGCTTGCTTTGGGCTGTGCTGCTGAGGAGCAGGGAGTGTTTGCCATGCCTGCTGTGTCAGGACAAGGAGAAGCACAGGTAGGAGCTGGAAGTGAGCTCATGGCTTGGACTCGGTGAGGGGAAACCAGGCTGAGTTCATGTTAAGCCTTCAGTAAGCCAGGCTTAGGGGATTCTCAGGTCTTTAAGAATTTCTAAGATCATTTTCCCATGCTGGACCATGAGATGTCCCCATATGTGAGGTTTTATTTCCCCCCTCTCCCAGGGGGATGAGTGAAATTTCTCACTGAACCCGCTCGCATCTCTGGCATTCCTGTGATCAAGAAATCCGTTTAATCTCCCGATTAGGAAATTTTCCACTGGTTTTAATTGAGAACTGCTCTGTCCTGGTASAACTGCCCCACTCCTTTTGTCAGCCAAAAGGCTCCAGCAAACCTGACACAGCCCTGCTGTCTCCTCGCAGGGGTTTGGTGGCATTAACTGATGGGGGGAGGACGTGTGCCTTTTCCTGAAAAGCTGAGGGGAATTATTTGCTCTCTGTATCAGCAATGCCATTGCCTTTCCCAGTCAACTGCTGCCAGCTGAGGAAGGCACGTTCCCTCCTGCCAGCCACTCATTGTGCTTTTGCAGTAGGAAGAGGGGGGATGGAAGAAGGGGGGATCTTAATTGAAAAAATAGGCCTGGGGCTTCAGGGACATAACAAAGTCAGTGGGAGTGTGTGAACAGCAATTTATTTTGTCAGTTCAAGTTACAGTCTTTCTGACATGTGAAAATTGCAGATGCCAGTTTCTCAATGTGTCACTGTGACACACAGCATCCCAAACAAATAATGAAACTCCGGGCTTGGTTTGCAGAGCTTCGGAAAGCCCGAAGAAATGGGATATAAAAATTGACAGATAAATTGAGAGAGTTTTCTTTGACATAAGGGGCATGATCTCAGTTCAGCCTTTCACAAGATGATCTTCATACCTTTCATTGCTTCAGCAGCTTCCTCTCCTCAGTGTGGTCTTCACAGAGYTTATKGCCTTCACAGCCTCTTCGGGCTTTGAAAATTGAGCTGTTTTTGWGAAGAATCAAACAAACCTTTCCCCTTGAAACTGTAGAGGATTGGGTAACGTGTGACTGAAGTGCTGATTTGAGCCTGAGGAGAYCTCCAAAGTAACTTGTTAAGGCTTGGGTTCAATTAGGAAATTACCTGTTATCCGACTGCCTATGAGCCTTTTAAAAGTTCCTTTTCTCTATTTTTCTTCACCTGCTAAATTGGAGTGATGATGATATTTAAATCCCCTGTGTTTTCTGACTTAGTTTAAATCTTTTAMGAAGGAGTTCTCCTTTCCATGTATTTCTTCAGCACTTAATATAACTCAGTTCAGCCTTTATTAGGGTATCCATATATTAAAGCAGCAAAATCTCATTTGGTGCAAATCAAGTAGTTTCAGTGAATGTTTGTTCATTGGGCTTACAGGAGTAGATAAATGGCCATTAATGATCAGGGGACCAAGTCAGAAACATGAAGAGTTTATTAAAAGTTCAATTAGAAAGGAACTGCTCTGCAGAGACCTTTAGCAGGAGCCTGAGTGGCAGCAAAGACATTAGAAATCCTTAATAACATGGCAGAGCTATGAATGGTTTCCTATCCCATTTCCCCAGTTAATCTGGTTTAGTCAGCGGGGTGGCCAGACAGAACGTGTGATTTCTGAGGAAATCCTGAAAAATTAGATTCGTTTTATGTAAGGGAAAAAAAAAAAAAGAAGGAAGAAAGGATATGACAAGGCTTCAAATGCGTAAAAGGCTTGTACATGCAAGAAAAATGGTGTTATCTTTGGAGAAAAAGAATAGGTTAAGAAGCAAATGGAAATTGCAGGGAGGTCTGTGTCCAGAAACTTGAAGGCAGCATCACCAAAGCCAGTGAGGGTGAGAAYGGGTGCACATGGTCCTTGGCAGGCTGGGATGGAAGGCACTGTCCAGCCAAGCCTTGCTCTAAACCAGCATCTAAATGATAAATTCTGGTTATTTGGCAGGGTATTTCAGGAGGCTGAAAGCCAGTGCAGGCAGGGAAGTTCATCTGGGTTCATGACTTTGGAGGAGCTGTGAAGATGACACTTCTCACCAGCAGGTAGATTGTGCCCAGGAGGGTTGGGCTGGTGAAAGAAGATCCTCCTGCTCATGGAACAGGACATTACCTTTGGCTGCACTTCTTGGTCTTGTCATGTAGACTTAAAAATAGGGGATGGATCCTCAGGAATTCAAAGCCAAAGTGTGCAGCAGCCAGGGCCAAAAGTAGAAATGTGAAACAAGCCGGAGAGGGATGAGCTCCTGGTGACAGCTGAGCCAGCTCAGTCTGTGCACTGCCCAGGACCTGGTTAAATATCAGTTCTTTTCCATGGAAAAGCATCAGTTGACTTTGCACCAGAACTCCAAGGGGAAGTGCTGCATTGCCCTCCATGCTTTGGAGAAAATCCTCTGGGAAGTTTCCTTGGGAACTACGGGAAAGGAACTGAATTAGGCTGCAAAGGTTTTGACTGGATATTCCTCATCCACAGMTGTCCTGGTCGCACACTCCTGAGAGCATCCCTGGCTGTACAGACGTGGAGAGAGCTGCTGCAGTTCCTTGAGAGCCCTCTTACCCTGATCTTAGCTCAGTGCTTGTCTGTCCTCTCAGAACATGCGTCACTGCACACGGTAATTACAAGGAGCGCTAACTGCCAGCGAACGATGATTGCATCATTAAGACACTGGAACAGGAATAACTAATAATTCTGCTCTTAACTCCTCGTGCAGCCCTGGTTATGACACTGAAGATCAGTTTTCTCATCTGAAAGGGGAAAAAACATCTCTACCTCATTTRTTTTATTATATTGCATAATGTTGCTGTGTCAATTATACTTCGAAGGGATRGAGCTGTAAGGAAGTTGTGTCCATGACACCACTGATGATGTTCACATTCAAACTAGAATTTAAGCTAAAATAGAAGTGTCCTGTAATAAGAATATAAATGTCAATAATGATGTTTGTAATAAAAAAACATCTACAAGCGGGGTTGGGAGATTAACCAGAACAGAAATAGCTGAATGAAAATCTGAAGTGTTTAATAGAATCTGGTCCGTTCTTTGTGTGAATTTGCAGCCCTGACATCTCTCACTGAGTATTCTGGCAAGCTCATAGCACTTTCAAGGAAAGATTTAACAGCCAAGTTAGAGCACACATCTCATGTTGCTTTTAGTTTATTATTATTGCAAAATGCACTACTGAACACTTACGAGTGCATCACAAAATAAAATGTTGTGGAATTACAAATGAATTTTGCTCTTAAGATGAATGAGTCTGTGATTTAGAAGCTTTGATATCAATATCACTGATGCTTTCATAGTAAAGATGACTGCRGTTGTCAGGTTTTCCTTTTACTTCRGAAGTTCTCACACAATTAAAAAAAAGGAAATTTTAGTGGAATTCTTGTTAATCTTTTCCCCAAAAGTCCACCTAGCTATGAAATAAGAGGGGATTTGTACTTTTTCACCCTTGTTTGATTCATTTTCCTCTTCTAGATCAAACATTTTTTTATGAAATCAACCTTTTCCTACCTCTGCTCCTCSCTCCCACACCCCTGCTCTCATGGACAAAATTCCACAGACCCCTGGGACTCTGTTACCCATCAGTTCTCTTGGAAAGAAGCTCCTTTGTCCATGGAAGCTCCATTTTTGCTTGTCTAATATCATAGAAGACTATTTGTATTATGCAAAACTGTCCCAGCTGAAGAGCCAAGTCATCCCTTTCAAATTCACTCTGCAAAGCAATAGAGGGTGGTTTTTTTTTTGTTTTTTTTTTTCCCTTAAATATTTCAGATAATGCTTTTATCAAAATGGGTCATTCTTCTGTCTAATCAGCGTGTGCTCCTGGCCACGACCAGTTCTAGGTGCAAGAACTGCTGCAGYGGGCAGTAATGGATTAAATATGTCCACTGTGAAAGATTCTTCCTTAATTGCATTAGTTTGAGGTTTATTTTATGCTCYGAAATGTGGCGCTGAGCCAGAGAGACCACAATCCACCTTCCTTTCCAAGGTCCGAGCACAGAGAAGTATCCCTTTACAAGAAGGGTGCTTAAGTGCTTTTCTGAATCAAAGCCTGAGTCAGTGCTTTAATGTACTCTGTTCATGCTTGGAAATGGCTTCTATTCCTCTGAGCAGATTTCCTTTAAAGAAGCTAAGCCCGCTACAGTGTCTGAAGAATTCAATGTCACACTGAAAACTTATCCCCCAGATCTGTGTCCGAAGAGATCCCGCTTAATGGATGCTGCTGTGCAGCATTCCTCTTCCAAGCACTGAAACAGCCTGTTCTCTCTCCAGGCAATGTGTCAGATTGTTCTCGGGTCACCTGTGGGGTTTTCCATTTGTGTTCAAGGTTCTGGAGAAGGTCACTCCAGCACAGCACCGGTAGCACCTCCATGACCTCACGCATGGATTTGAGGCTGGCACTAAGGCAGGAGCATGGGAAGACTGAAGGTGTCCAGCAAAAAGTTTAGGCAGCTGTTTTGTGGGGGAATCATTCAATATCTGGAGTTGGAAGGACTCATAAGGATCATTGAGTCCAGCTATCCCTTTGTCCCAGGACTGCTTGAGTGAGTTGTTTTTGGTTTGGAATCAGTGAATCAGGTTTGGGTTGGAAGGAACCTTGAAGATCATCTGGTTCCATCCCCTGGCWTGGRCAGGGAYACCTCCATGGGTCCCAGRGTGCTCCAAGTCCTGTCCTTGGCCTTGGGCACTGCCAGGGATCCAGGGGCAGCCACAGCTTCTCTRGGAATTCTATYCCAGGCCCCTCCATCCTCACAGGGAATAATTCCGTCCCAATCTCTAATGTAACCCTCCCTTCTGTCACTTTGATGCCATTCCYCCTTGTCTTCTCACTGCATGCTCTTGTCCATAGTGTTTCTCCACCTTTTCCCTGGCTCCTTCAGGTAAGAGMATTGTCCAGATGCTCCTTGAGCTCTGACAGAGTTAATGCTGTGTGGAGCCTGTTCCAGGAATCAACCCCTCAGCAAGAACCTTTCCCTAATGGAACTTTCTCCACTGCCTTTTCCCATGTCCTGTTGCTGGTTCCCATCCTGTGCTGCCCTGAGTGCATCCCTTGGCCTTTGTCACATCTGCTTTCAATGCTCTGGGCCCTGCTGTCCTTTCACCAAGCCTGAAGCAGGTTCCTGACCTGCCTGGAAATGCTTTCTCCTGGTTCATTTCCAGCCTTACTGCTGACTGCTGCTTCCTYGTCAATGCTCGAGGAAGATTCATCCCGGTCTTGCTGGGCTATTTTAAGGCCAGGCTTCTATGGATCCGCACGAGCCCGTGTGCTTCAATTAGCTTTTGTCTGGCCTGAGCTGTTTTTGTTATCACCCTCTTTTTGCTGATAAAGCAGGAACATTTTTAGAGCTGATTTTTCCCCCCTCTGCAGGAGCCCTGGGATGGATGGGAATGAACTTTGTCAGGTGCTCAGAGTGAAAGGGATTGTCAGGATACCTGGCTCCTCCGTCTGTCCTGACAAACCACTCAGGGGGCCTCGTGCCTCGGGTTGCTCCTTCTGCAAAGCAGGGCTAATATTTATTTCCATTTTATATATTAATAGCACTTAGTAACTTTGAACAAGGTCACRCTGTGCTAAGATGTGCATACATTAGTGCCTCTCTCCTGCCTCCTGTGAAGAAGTGATGTCAGAATGCAGTGCCTGAGAGGCCAGCAATGATCCATAATGCCTGATGTATTCCAGGGTTCTGTCCTGGAGCTCTGGCTCATCCCGAGGAGTGTGTTATGGGCAGGAGATAACTTGGGCTGGCCTTTCGTAACTTGATTATCCTATTTCAGTGTTAATTCCTCAGATAAGGATCTGTGACTAAAAGGAGGCAATGGCTGAGAAATCTCTGCAAAGTTTTGCTGCTGGAGYCATAAACCAGGGAGAACAAATCAGCGCTGCCAGAGCATGGGCACCTCGAGCACAGCTGACCCAGGCTTTCTCTAGATTTAARCCTCTCATTTTAATCACTACCTCARTCACAGGAGTCACTCTGTAGATGATCCCACACTCYTTCAAGTTCAGATCAACAACTCCCTGCATTGATAGATTAGCAGGCAACAGCTCTGTGAACCTCCAGTATGAATTCATAAATAGTCTGTCTCCAACCACCATTAATGCATCCCAGATTTAGGGCTGCCTGACAAATAATGCTCTCCCATTGCCACCATGACTTTGTTCTYCACTTCAGATTTGAAAACCATGAAAAATAAATAATAGTTTGGAACCTCTGGTCGTTAAATCATCGCGAGCTCCTACTGGGGAYGCACAGTGAAGCCACCATTGCCAATGTCTATAAAACTGCTCTACAGGGCTCAGTTGTTCTGGTGGGACCCAGTTCTGTGTGTGTTGGGGCAGCATTGCTGAGGTTTTGGAGATGAGAGTTTGGTTCTCTGATGGGAAATTATTTTTTGGGCGTCTTCTACAAATGGATGTTACAGGGAGATGTTGCTTCCTGCTACTGCCCTGCCCATATATTCTGGTTTCATGCGTGGAGGGAAGAGTTCAGGGTCAGAGTGGGGACTGCTGGTGGTCACAAAATTGTTGGTGACAACCAGAGAGCATTTTGTCCAGTTCTGACCTGAACTGGAGTGGCGTAGGCGCTTGTCTCTGAAATATTAAGGCAYGAGTTGTTAGCACTTGGTGAAAAACGTTGTTTCACTTGGTGAAGAAAATGAAGTCTGAGCAAAACTGTAGTAAATTCTCATCCTCTCCGAGGGGTAGAGATGAATCTACAAACCCAGTGCAGCAGCAGAGCTAAAGCCTGGTGTCAGCAGGATTCAGGGAGACTGACACTGACACCAACGGGGCGTTGTACATGGAATTGAAGTGGCTGTCATGGGCAAGCTCTAAAACAATGAATTTGAGATTCTCTGAACTGTGTGGAGAGTCACAGCTTAATCCTGTGTGAAAAGATACAGAAAATCATTCATGAAACAAAGGCCAGTTTGTGAGAATATGGCCAGTGGCTGAATGGTGATATTCTGAAAGTTTGTTTAATGCAGAATTAGTCAGAAGCCTTTAAAACTTATGGTGATTAAAATATCCCTCTGGCTTTCTCTRTCTCTGTGTATAACAGAATCCCACTTCATAAAATTTGAAAGTGAGATATGAGTTTAGTGAAAGCACTGAGCACAGTCTGAGAAGCTGGCTCATCATGCAGGGCAGTACTTGGGGGAAAAAAAGGGAAAATCATCCACAGCCTTCATTCCAAGAAAGAGTCTAGACATTAGGCCACTGCATAAAAAGCTATTGGAAATTCAAGGATTTCCTTACAAGTACTTGCATCTTTCTTTCCTGGCTTCTTCTGGAAGTTGCAAAGAGGTCCATTGACTTTTTGGAGATTGGTAGTGGCACATAAATTAGGTGGAGAGACTCCATGGGAAGCAGGCCAAAGGGAAAGATAGTTCTTAAATGCATTATCTATTTCATTCTTCTCCTTTATACACTTCTCCCCATGGCAGCTATACTTAGTGAAATATGCTTTGAAGTAAGTTGGATTGCCAAAAAAGTAGGATGAACTGCCAGAAAATAGTTAAGTTATATTTTCATTCTCCGCTCTGTGTGAAGYAACACAGCAGAATTAGTAAATAAGAGCATCATGTTATTTCCAGTGTTTTTGCAGTGGCTTCAAAAGTCACCTCAAATTGTTCAGCCCATCTCTGTAAGTTATGAGGTGACGACAACCCTGAAGAGGCAGAAGGTCTATGGAGCAGTTTGAATACTGGGTCTATTTTAGAGCTGGGGATTGTTTGGATAAAGGAACTCATGGAAATAAACCCTGGCTGTACAGCTGGTGCCTACTGAAAGGCCTGAAACAGGAGAGTCACAGCGAGGTGTGCATGGCTGGTGGCGAGCAGGGACTGTCCATGCCTGGCAGGAATGTCACTGCAGAGGTAATTTTCCCCGTTTCTCATTTCAGGGTTTAGGGGTGTCGAGTGGGGCTGTCTGATTTTTCCTGTTGGCCASCTCCCAGCTGCTTTTTGAAGATATTTATTTTTGTAACTGTTGCATTTATCAGGGTGGATTAGCCAAGTCTGTTGACTCCAGTACTTTGGCACAGGCTGTCAGAAATTATTTTAGCAATGCTCTGCCCTGAACAAAGTGCATTTACTTTTCAACCTCTGCTCTTGCTTCCAAGCAATGAGCTACCAAGGGTTTCATTTACAGTCAAACATTCAGCAGAGTTCCTATCCACAGCTCTTTGTTGTACATTGGATTTCTGTTTGTGGAAAGCAAAGGGAAGGAGAAAGGAACATCTCCACCTAATGGCTTCTGGCTACCAGTAAATGGTGGCTATTCCACAAGGAGGGATAAAGCACAGGAGAATGTTTTCAGAGAAGTAATAAATTTGCTGGGATAGTCATGAGGAGTGCCAGCATCACTTGAGAGAGGAACTTGGGGCATTTCTTTTGTTCCATCTCGGGCATCATCTCCACAAAGCCTTGAGTATATAGGCTAAATCCTCTGCCCAGCAGATTTGTCATTCCCCAGCCCCAAAGGGAGAGGCCTTTCCTCTGCAGACTGTTTAGGGTGACACCACACTTTATTTTTGGTGGTTTAGGCTATTAAAATATCAYCTTTCTTTTTGGGGAAGCCAATTGGCCTTTGATGGTACCTTCAGGGCTGTGAAGAAGTGTTAATGGAACATACTCACCCTCCTGTTGGACAAGGTAAGGACGAATTAATTCTGAATTAAAGTCTCATTGTTTAAGAGACTTCCATTGGAAACTGAATATTCAGCAAAAAAAATCCCTAATTTTCTCTCTCACRACTCGGACTAACTTTTGCATCCATAGGTACCTTTAAAGTAAAGGCAACGACTAAGTGCAGAGAGGTTTTTCACTCGCCTGAATCAGTTTGTTCATTCCCATAATATTCCACCTGAATGTCACCGCAACCTCTGCGCTGCYATCCCCAAAAACCCGATCTCGTCACTCACTTCAAAGATGCAATTCCCTGCCAAACGCCTCACCTTCATCCATCTCAATCTAAACTCAGCGAAATGACCTCTCAAAAAGTACTCTACAGAGGCACTCTTTAATCAACATCTGTTTAGAGCTTTCCCTGTTAACTTCACACGGGCAGATTGTTTTCCCTAATTAGGCACCGATAGGCTGCCATCTAACCAGCTGACACCCAGAATGCATATTCATTTCACCCGCTGACTTCTTGAAGGATCTGAGCAATGCACCAGAAACACCCAGTGCATTTAATACTAGTCTCAAGAGCTTCAGACTTGTCTAAGAGAGTCGCTGAAGCACTTCAGGTAAGGCTCATGTCTTGTGAAACGAGAGGCTTAGGACACTGTGATGCTCTTGATGAACTGAGAGGTTGTTTTTAGAGAAGAAATGGAGAGCAAYGGGGAGCTTGTGTCTCCTTATTTTCCATTGCTGGATGGTCTCTAAGGGGCAGAAATGTTCTTTAGGGACAAGAGGATGATGACATTAATAGAGCTGGGCCTGCAAAGGGTTTATGGGTTTGCAATTACAGCCCTGAACAGCTTCTTGGGGCTCTCTCTGCTGTGGGCTTTGCCTGGTCTGTGCTGTCTTAGGCCCTTTTTCCAGAAATTCTGGTTCAGACAAACACTGAACCMAGCTCTTCACGTGTAAAACACCCGTTAAGCTCTTTGTATTAACCATGACCTTGATCTCTTGGTGCTGCAGCTCCCCAGTGAAAAATAGAAATCCGATAACGGCTTTATCCGTCTGAAAACTCCCAGCAGTGCCACGCTACCATTTCTCATGTAACATAACAAAACATATCTATAAACGTGATAGTATTTACTGGCTTGATTCTGCCCTTTTTCTCTTCGGTGAAATTAAATAACAGCCAGCTCCAGGGGCAGCCTGATTGATTTCAGTGAAACTAATGCTGCTACTCAACAAGAGTGAGGGCAGAAGGAGCCGAGTCAGGCACCGAGCAGGTTCTGTTATTCCCCTGTTACTGCCACAGAGCTCTGGTTATTTTGAGAGAGCCTGTTCATATTTTCTCTTTCGCCATCTCCTCCTGATCTTTTTGCCTTTTCTCAGSTTCACACAATAGTCTCAAATCTTATCAATTGACTGTCAGCTTTAAAAATCTCCTGCTCCTGGAATTTTCAAGTTCCTCTCAAGTGAGCATTTAAAGCCAYTGTGTCTCCAAACCATCTGCTATTACTGGGGGAAAAAAACACCACAAAACACTTTAGAAACTGACAGTTGACTTTCAGAAGCCTTTAGTAATTGCAGCCCCAGTTGAAATTATTGAGAATAAACAGCCTGAAATGTTTTGGAAAGTCAGGGCACAGGCTGCATTCTGCTACCTCCAGTCCCATAATTTTCTACTCTTTTCAACGTGTTATTGTTGAAGGTATCAGAGTTTGAAGGTGATTAAAACTCAATAGTTCATTTGGCCCTCAGCAGATTGTTTTCAAACATTTCCAGCAGAAGTAAATGCTTAAATCCCATTAAATTGGAGGCTAAATGCCTTAGGTTTCTTTACAAATCCTTCTGGTAGGCATCAGATATCAAACAGACAAAACAAAAAAATTAAGCTGAAGCCAGGGTATTTTTCTTTCCCTATGGGGAAAAGGGCATCTATTATGCAATGAATCTTTTGTAATGGTTTGGTGGCTTTGACAAAATCCATTTTACTTCATTGTCCTTTTACTTTACATAATATCCATAAAATGGCAAAGCAGAAGAAGTTATTGCTGATCAAAACAATTAGGATAAAGCTCTTAGTGAGAATAATGTTACACAAAAAGTGACCTTTTTGGGCCAGAGCAACTTTCTCAGGGACTAGATTCTGCGTGAAGGGGTAGGACTTGCCTGTCCTGCCTTTAAAGCAGTTTTTGTCTGTTGTTTTTGTATCAAAAAGAAAAAAAAATTAAAAAAATAGAGAAAATGAGCTGGCTTAGTTCCCCTCACATTGTAATTAATGCCCAGCATGTTGCAAAATAGCAGAATAAATGTTACAGGACAGGTAAAGCTTAATCCTGCCACAATCATAGGGGATGCTGGAAACTAGTAAAATAAGATTTCATGAAATTCCAACAACTGAATAATCTTTTTTTTTGACATTAGGCCAAGTAAGACCTGAAACAGGATCTGTCTGGGACACCCTGTTCCCATGTGGATTCCTCTGGATTTTGGAGAAGAGTTCCATCCAGATATAGGTGTGTACCTGAATATACCAGGTTAGAAGGATCCTCAAAGATTTTCCAGAGTGCAGAAAAATCTAAATAAACCTGTAAAACATTTAACTGGGTTTACCTTGCAGTGGACAAGCCTGGCACAGCTCAGTCCCCGTGCTTCTGAGAGCACATTTAAGGAAAACAAATGCTCCAGTTCCCATTGATTTTTACTAAATCCTGATTCCTGTGTGCCTTTGACTGTTGGCCCCTGGTTTCCAGTGACTGTGACCAATCTTCTTCCCTAAAAATGCTGTGGCTCCCTGTGAGCAGTGCTGTTCCCTGCTGTGTGACCCCATGGCAGCTCTGGACTGTGGAGCAGCAGGGCCAGGAGGGATCTGTGGCTGTCTGGSTGGGAAAACTCCTGGAGATGCTGAAATGGTTCCGGGAGTTCTCACAATGGGCATGGAGTTCTGGAGGTGGTGATTTCAGTCCCCAGCCTCCAGAGCACACATTGTCATCTCTCCCTTCCCATCCCTCCCCTCTCATGGGTGTCTCTGCTCATTAATCAAATCACTTTTCCCTTCTGGCTGTGATTTGAACACGGGCACTGCATTTTTGGCCAGCGAAAGCCGAGGTGTTTGTGTGTGAGAGCCGCCGAACTGCGGCACTGCAGCTCCCTGCTTCTCCCCATCGCTCAGCTCTCGTTCCCTCTGAGCTCATCACTCTGATTTAAGCACAGGGGCCGGGCTGAAAGGGCAGAAATCTGTTTGGCTTTGGGCCCCACCAGCTCGGGCCTGTCTGGACATGTCCACTGACTGCTCACCAAAAGTGACTTTCTCTCCCAACACGGATTTTTCCTGCCCCCCTTCCCAGCACAAACTCCTTGGCATGAATTCACCCTGCAGAAACCTCAGTATTTACACAGGCTCAGGGTCCAGCTGCTGGTGCTTCTCTTCAGCTTTCTGAAGTAAAAGGTTGGAATTGAGAATTCCAGAAGAGCGCTTCTGCTCGTTGTGCAATCCCACAGCTTTCCTCCCGAGTKGGCCACCCCAAACGACATCCAGCAKCTTGCAATGGGATAAATATCCTGGAGAAGGAGGGAAAGGTGTTTGGAAAGGCCAGCCATGTGCAAACAGGACAGCTTGTCCCTAGAAAATCATGTTATCATTAAAGTACTGATCTGAGATTCTTGCCCTTAAGATCACAYATTCTGCTCAGAGAAGGAATGAGCAATTGAGAAGTTTGTAAGGTACAGATGGCCCTGAAAAGCATCAAGTGCAGCTCTTCAGCACCAAAGGGTTGAAATTTCAAAATATGTGAAATTAACAAATAGTTTTCATTAATATTTCTGGTAGAAATAACAATATCTTTGTTCTAGGCCTGTAATTTTTAAAAGAAGTCATTCTCCAATGATCACTTTAACCTTGASTATCGAAGAGTTTTTGTGTTTCAACTTAGGAGAACAAGAATCCTCCTCATCAGATGTATAATTTTTAGAAGACAGATTCTAGCAGTGGAGTTTTAACCAAAGATGTTAGAGCTTTTTATCAGGACCCTCTAATAATGCTCAATTTCCTGATGAATAAGAAATCCTATTTTCAAGTAATACTCTGAAAAAACCCCACCGTATTTTAATGAAATTAAATCACAATGAGATGCAGAAGACTTAAATAGATTGGCTGTCTGGTGTAGCTGCTAATCTGGCCCGTGTTCARTTCACCCTGAATAATCATCATTATTCTGCATGTGTCATTCCAGACCCACCACATCCCRAAATATTTTGCAGAATTAATCAAATGCAACCTGAAATTCAAAGAAAAGGAGACAGTTGAGATGTTCATGCAGGAGATAAATGTCCTGATTTCAGGTGCAGCTTGGAAACAGGGAAAAAGCCTCAGATCCACAAGGGAATTTTCTCAGATCACACCCAGCACCTCCTACGAGCGCTCAGAGCTGCAGCAATTCCAGGGGCTCCGCAGATTGCTTCCCGAATCCGGGGTCTGGGAGTTAATAAAGAGGAGATAGAAGATGTTCCATCATCCTGCTAGAGGCCAGCAAAGCTCAGTTGCCAGATTTCTTCCGTGCCTGGGATAGGGGCTGTCTGAAGGAATTAGCAGCGCTGCCTCGGAGATCAGCAGGGTCCCTCTCTCTCYCCTGCCTTCGTTCCAGCAGCGCTCGCCGGCACCGCTCCGGAGGAGTTCAGCCTGAAGACCTCCAAAGTGAGGCACCTCGCTCGCTTGGAGAATCTGGGATTTTTTCCCAGATGTTTTTCAGAGCTTTTGTGATTGCCTGACTCTTTCCATTTCTCAAATTCCGCGTTTTTCCCCCCCTGGCCTCCTCTGACCCAGCCTTATCCTTCTTTCCTTTCTCGGTGCCTCTAACCTGCTTCTTGAACCATTTACCTGTTTTTCTGATCAAAGAATATTTTGGTCTGAGTTTGGGGAGAAATTATTTTTAGTCAGTCTGTATCAGAAACACGTGGCCCCGTGCTACCAGACCACTTTACTGTCATCATTCTTAACCAGGTTTATTCAAATTTGCACACAAGCCTGTTTAAAGTAGGAAATCAGGCAGAAACAAACTTTCTGTTTCCAGCCAGACTCAGTGTTCAGAAGTYCTCAGTTCAAATTTCAGCCATTTCTAATTAAGAGCTCATCAAACCTCATAAAACCCGCAGGGTTTCCAAGGATCTCTTRCTAATGGCTACACTTGGAAGAAAAGAAAAGTACTTTGAGTTATTTTGCTTTCCAAGTGCACTGTGTACTTTTGTCCTCATCTTCYTTTGCTTTCTGTGACATCTGTGGACAAAATGTGTTTGGAGACGATTTGGTCAGTTAGATGAGAAATTATGTATCRAGCACATTAATGTGTAAATTTGGTTTTCCAAATGCTTTGGGTCATCAGCTCATACAGAGATGCAAACACACACATGGACTTGTATACACTGGTTACAGAAGCACCATAAACTTTTGTAAAGGACAGCAAAAATTTTTGCTTTTGTATTTGTATTATTCAAAGTTCTGTTAATTTCAAAGGAAATGTCTTTTTTTTTTTATATTTGAATGGCATTGAGTTAATTTTGAAGCCAAAAATTGCGCATAAACTCATCTGCTCACAGTGTCTGAGTTTCAAGATAATACACATCCTGCTCTCGCATTACATTACCCCCCATAAATCAGCCCCTGAGTCAAAACCCCTCAAAAACATAAATGCAAATATAAAAACCAACAAGAGTTAAGAAAGTTATCCATGACTTAAAAAGGAAGGAGAGGAAATAGCAAATGCTACAGAGAATGAAGGATTTGATGCCATTTTTGGTTGCTTCTCCTAAAAAGAAAAAAGGTTGATTGTGACTGTGTACTAATGCAGTAAGTTTTAACAAGGGGGTCATCTGAAATAGCTAAAGACTATGCTGGCTAAAATGTGGATAATTTAGATGTTCTGCAATTCAGCAGGACCTGATGAAATCGACCCTGGAGTACTTCAGGCTCTAGCTGCAACAATCCCACAGTGATTAGAGATTATCTTTCAGAGTTCAAGATGACCAAGGTAGAGCCAGAGGCCCAGRGAAGGGTAATCACAAGGTCTATTTTTAAATAGGGGGAAAATGAGAACCAGGGGGATTATGGAACAGTAAAACTGACTTCAATACCCAAAAAAGTTTCTAGAATTAGCTGTTACAAGCACTCAGAGAATTAGAAGTTAATAAGAAACAGCAAATACAGATTTGTCAAGAGCAAATCAYGTCAAACCAGTGCAATTTCTGTGCMGGGGAGATGAACTGGTAAATAAAATCCAAGAGGTGGGAATGATGTTTGTTGATGTTTTAGTGAGGATTCGAATTCATGGCATCCTCGTGGTCCAAGTAGAGGTACATACTMTGTTTCAAAGTGCCACATTTTGGGGGTACAACCAGGTGTAAATTAAGGTTTAAAAAGGAGAGGTTGTTTCCTGTCAAGGTGGGAGGGCACAACAAAGGGAATTTGCCCTGGGCTGGAGGGGGCYCAGCACTTTAGTGGCTGTCTTGTGTGGCATTAGAAAGTGCACGTTAATCAAATTATCTGAGCTCATGTTGAGTGGGATTTCAGCGTTTTGGAAAAGAGAAGCAAAGCTGTGAGTAATTTTTATACCTGGTTATATGAAACTTGCAACCTGAAATACGATAAAAATCATAGTGAAATAAAAAGTAGTTAGTGAAATAAAAAGTGGTTAGTGAAATAAAAAGTGGTTAGTGAAATAAATGCAAGTGCAGAATAGGTATGCAAACCAGAAAATACTTTGCTAGTGAAGCAGTGAAAATGCTAAACTGTATATAACATCAAAAAAACTGCTTCAGAAATGACAATTAATGTTTCAGAGAGTTTGAGTGGGGCTTGAGGGTAAAAGACAAGGGGTAAATTTTACTTTTCAGGCAACCTTCACACAGCCTTGGCTACACTCCCCTTCGGTTGTGCAGCTCAAGAAAAATCTTGACAAATTGGAGAGGGACTAAAGGAGAGCCATAGGAATGATAAGAGGTTTGGAAAACGCAACCTATGAGGAAAGATTGAAGGAATTGGATTTGTTTAGTCTAGAGAAGGGAAGACTGACAGGACGTGATAACATTCCTCCAATATGTAAAACACTGCTCGAAAGAGAATGGTGATGAATTGTTCTTCAGAGCAGCAGCGAGGAGGAGAGAAATAATTCACRCAATTTTCAGCAGAAAGGATTTAGTTTAGATATTGGAAAAATCTTCCTAGCTTCAAGGCCATTTCAGCACTAAAATAAGCTGKGTGAGAAGGTTACTGGAGCTGCTTCCTTGGAGGTCTTTAAAAACAAGTTACTCATCTGTCAAGGATGGCCTGGGAGGATTCTGCGTTGCCCTCTGTATGAGGGAACAGGCTGCAGCTTTGGCTGTCTGCTGGCTCCTATGTCTCTGTTTGTAAATGCATTTAAAGATTAGGCTGAATAAAATATTAGTAACTGACAGGTAGCTGGAGGGTTGKTTGTTTGTCCACCCTGCTTTCCAGGGACACCATGCTGTAGTTGCAGCTGAGTTCATAAAATCCTAAAACATTTTATTCAACCAACACTTGTGCAGGGGGAATTCCACCCTTCTTACAGCAGGTGAGGAGCAAAGCAGAGTATGCGGTTTCATCAAGGTTATTCTGTATTGTATCATCTCCCTGATTTGTGTAACTCAACTTTTTGATTGGAATATCCTCAGGTTTGGTGAGAAGCCCTCTCTGCTCTTCATCTCTGTCTCTTTGGCCAGTRTTTAAGTGGAGTAGTTCCCCATGTTCATAGTGTTCCTTGCCAGCCATAGTTTTCACATTTCTCTACTTTTGTTTTACTTCTTCACGTCACTGTGATTAGCAATTAACACTCTTATGCTTTTAAATAGCTTTATTTGTTATTTCAAGTCGACTCTGAGATACTCCTCCTGTGGAGAGGGGAAGGGGTGCAGTGATTGATATATAATCAGAGACCTACAACTTCCCAAGGCAGATGAACAGCTCACTGCTGAAACGAGGATCATTTAGGATGTAGTTGTACCTTTGAACTGGAGAACTGTTACTAGAAGAATGTGTTATTGGATGGGATTTGTTGTTCATGCACCAGAAATCTAAAAAGGGCACAAAGGTAACGTGAGCAGTTGTTGCACTTGGGTTTTGAGTCAACGGGAGCAGCCTCTGGAAAGGTCAAATACCCAAAACTGTTGGCACTCAAAATTCCACGATGCTGTTGAGAAAATGGCAAACAGGAAACCACAGTTGTGCCCTTTCAGTGTGAAGAGTTTCTGTGGTGGCTCCTTGGTCTGTGCTGCCRTGGTGGGGAGGCTCTGCCAGGGGARGTGCACRGTTATCCCACYCCAAACTGCCCTTCCCCAGGGACCTCATGGCCTCTGGGCAGCAGAACCTGGGCACTTACAGGGAGCTGGGACACAACAGCTTCCATCCCCACAAAATGGCACAGCACTGGGAGGGTGCTGGATACCTGGATTTTGGAGTTGAATTATGACTATTAAGTTTTTTGTTAAGGACAATTTGGGAGGAGCAGCAGAGGTTGGCAGCTCCTCTTCCTTCCCAGCAGCCTGTCTTCCCTCTGTGGCGTTATTTGTGTGTCTGAGCAGCAGAGAACAGTGGTTTGAGGAACAAGAGCTGAGTGCTCACCCTGCTGTGTGTGTTTAGCCTTGGGATCGCTGTTTTTGGTGCCTTGGGATCACTGGTTTTGGTGCCTTGGGAGCAGGGTGCAGCATTAGGTGGCTGGTGGGGGTTTGGAGGGAGGGGAGGCTGYGCAGCATTTCTGGCTGCCCCAGCACATGACCCTGGCTAGGGCTGGACCAGCACAGCCCGGGTGGGACCTTTTCCAGCTGCACTGACCAGTTCCCAGATTCCAGATTCCCAGATTTGAAACCTGGGAGCGCTCTCCAGAAGGCTCCCACTTTGTAGGGGGCAGTACTGTATGTTCGTGGGAGCTGCTTCCCTACACATCTGCATCCTCCCAGAATAAACTGCCCTGACTGGAGATGGGGACTGTGGACCCAGGAGATCTCTGGGTTGGTGCTCAAAAACTTCAGAACTCTCTGAAACAATCCCACCTTCGAGCTTTGCCTGGGGAGCACAAGAGGTTAAAAGCCAAAGCTGTGCTCTACGTTCCTGMGGTGATTTACTGCTTTTCGGATAAAGATAACAGGCAAGATGTTCCCCCTCCCCACATACACCTTTTTTTTTCCTTTTCTTCCTCATTCCTCCTCGCTGATCCCTCCTTCTCACCCCGCTGCTGCACACACATCACTTCTGCTGTGCTCCACATYGCAAGTGGGGGAGATTTCTGGAGCCAGGGGCCTCCTGCTTAATGCACTGAGGATTCAGCCAGGCCAAAAACGCCCGTAGCATATGGGGAAGGGAAGGGCCAGCAGCTTGGACAGATGTGCTAGAGAGGGAGCGTGCTGTTGGTGGGGGTGGAGAGAGCTCTGCCCCCCTCCCAGCCGCTTCAGGGGGTGGCCAATCGGGAGAAACGGACCCTTTTTAGGACCCCAACAGTTAGGGAGAGCCCCTGAGGCATTTTTGGCCGGGAGGTTGTGTGCACACACACACTCACACACGGAACAGTTCAGCAGCAGTCCAATCCCCAGTGACATGGAGCTTTTTCTTAATTCAGAGCATATTTCAGGCTTTGGTTTAAAAAGGGAGGGGGGGAGCAACACCAAAAACCAACCCATAAACCATAAAAAAATCTATTGAAACAATTGTAAGGGGAAAAAATAGAACGTGGCTGCAGCCAAGGTTGTTAGGGAGGAGATGTATGGGAGAGATGAAAAAAAAAAATAATTAAAAAATAAAAGGAACAATTAGCATGTTCCTCACTGGCCTCAGATCAGCCTGGCAGCACAGAGACCTGGGAAGGAACTTTCAAAAAAACCAGAGAGGTGGAGGTGTGTCATCCCTGCTCTCAGGTGAGCTCCTCATTGAACAGGGCTTTCGAGTGGATGCTYCTCTGCTCATTCACTCTCCCTCACRTGGCAGCATCTCTTGTGCTCCTCAGGCTTGGTTTTCAAACAGAAAGTAAAAGCTGGTGAGCAGGAATTTATCTTCTTGTTTGTTTGTTCACACARAGCCCTTCACTGGGTCAAAAAGCTCCCAGGCTTTCCCGTGAAGTGAGGCCACCTGATGAGACTCAACAGAAAAAGCTTCTTCAGGGTGTTGAAGTGATTTTTATATGGTGCCTGGCAGGGCTGGGAATGGCACCTCCAAACMCCAACCTTCCTGCACAGAATGTCTCTGCAATGAGATGTTTTTCCTGACACAAATTTGTCTGTTTGTTTGTTTGTTTGCAATTAGGAATTAATGCCTGGACATCAGCATCCTTATACAAAGAGCAGTTGAGTCAGTCCCTGCCCCAAATATCTTCCAGTCTTCACTCKCAGGGATAATTTTCCTCTAAAGGCAATTTAGATGCACAAGACTCTTAGCACAGCTTGTTCATTACTGCCAAGGACCTGCAGTGCAGGACGCATCTCCTCAGTTAACATCTGTTTTTTTGACCAAATTGCCTTAGTTGCTGCATGGGCCCACAGCTGATATAAAATGCTGAGAAATTATGACTATTTTTGTTGTTTGGGTGTTTTGATTTTAGTTATTTATACATTTCCCTAAACCTGCAGTTCATTTTGGCACTCTGAGCTGGATTTACTTTGCAATTGTACCCMGGCAATCACGATGTTTGAAAAATCACTCCCAGCTTACCCCAGTGCAAGGAGGTGAAAAATAGGAGGGGGTGTGTGTCTGTGTCTCTCCTGAGGGTTTTTTTTGGCATCAGACCAACAGGAGCAATCGGCATTTGGAGGGAAAAGATGCATGTGCACATTAGGAGGCAACATCTGGTCCTAGGGCCACATGTTCCTGCCCCAGCAGAGAAATKCTGCCTCTGCACTGTCCTCCTGCACGTGGGGATGGGTCTCTGTGTGCAAAGAGGGGTCTCTGGGGGAGTTTAGGGACCCTGACCCAAGTTTTTGTTGTTGTTCTCTGTCAATAAGGCAAGAAAAGAGAAGGTAAGCAAATAAAGTGCAYTTTTGGCAGAACTGAGCACCTGAGATGTTTCTGTCCCTGTGYTTTTGAACATTCCTTAGGCACCTGAAGCTTAAGGAACTTTTTGACTGCTGCCTGGGCTCTGATTCCAACCCAAATCAGTGAGAAATCAGTAGGGGTGAGATGCCTGGAAATTGCTCTCCAGCTGAGGGCTTGAAGTGTACCATTGACAGTCCATAAGGACTTTGTCACCYAGCATTAATTGTCCCATCAGCCCCACAGCTCCGTCCCAGGGAGCTCCTGGTACAGTTTGTTCTGACCACATTTTACCRCTTTGCTCATCTTTCTGCTCCTCACCAGACTTGTCCAAGGCAGACAGGAAGACTTTGAACTGAAAGCAGCAGCAGGAATTTCCTTGGCTTCAGTGGCAGCCTTTGGGGGRTCTAACATGGGTTGTTTGGTCTGCAGTTACACTTTGGCTCTGATGGCCCTGGTTTAGGAATCTGGACTCAGCTTTGAGTCACCTAAGGCAATAAAAGGCCTGGAAGACTAATTGTTGAGATTAGAAGGAGACAATGTGGCTTGCTGCCTTTTCCAGRGGATGCAAGACATGCAGCCTCAAACCAAAACATCATTTATTGTCAGAATCTCTCTCCAGTGAATTTGGAAAGCTTGAAAGCAGGACAGAAAGAGAGCAAAGTGCAAGAACAGGGAATCTCTTTTCCTTGCCCCTCATTTGATAGTATAGAATGAGTTGTTAATTTTTATGCTCTGCATTTGCTCATACCTTTGGGAATATTATGCTGCTTTGTGTAGTCCCTTTGGACCAAATCTGAATTACCTGCCAGACCTCCTCTGTTTCAACTCTCTATTGTGTTTGTAGCATTAAGCTGAACTCTAACTTTTGTTTTGCTTCATCCCTACCTATTTTCTCACTGTTAAGCATTGAAACAAGTTGTCCTGGGAGCTGGTGAAGTCACCATTAAAAATGTCCAAGGAACATCTGGAGGTGGCACTGRGTGCTCTGGGCTGGGTGACAAGGTGGGGATCGGTCACAGGTTGGATTTGGAGATYTTGAAGGGCTTTTCCAACCTCAGTGACTCTGGGATTCTGTGATTTCACCCATGCACAGAAATCCAGATTATTAAAGGGGCAGTGGTGGCTGCTCCTGGGCTGTGGTTCTGGATGGAGAATTTGGATGTGCACTGCAGGTGGAGGGGAGGCAACAGTGGGGAAAAAACACATGGAAAGATGCCAACATCTCCTAATCCCATCCCATGTGCAATACAGCCATCCTTGCACTGGTAAAGGCTTGTTGGGAAGGGAATGCTGCTCTTCCTCTCCATAATTCACAATTTCAGCTCCAGATTCCCATCTCCTTTGGCAGGAAAGGWCCCAAGCCCATGGCACTGCTAGTCCAAGATAGTCATGCTGCTCTTTCCCAGAGTATTTTAATTTTCTTGGCCAAATATAAATGTGGGAAACTCCATATTTCCTTGCTAAATTCCTCTTGGARTTCTGTTTTGATTTGTGTTTGTTCCTTGTGTGCTGTAAAGTTTTACTTTGTCTTGACTAGCACTTGCTGAAAATCCATTTTTTCCCCCAATGTGGTAAAAAGCTGAGTTTGGGAAGTGTGAGGTTTTGGGAAGGTTTTGCAGAATGTTGCCTCGTTCCCAATGAATTCAATTTTATCTGCTGTCAGGGAAGGGGACAGTGAGCTGACTAAATGGGCCCAGAGGAATTTAAAAAATGCAAAAGGAGTTTAAAAGCCAACACTTTTCCAAGTTCAGGGGTGATTTTGGGTGTCCACATACCAGGATGTGCTGGTGAAATCAAAGAGCTGTAAGTTCAAGTGAGTGTTTACARCTCCCAAATTCAGTTAATTTATGACATGTTTAATATGTTTTGACAAATGTTTGTTGTACTCAAGTAGTGACGATGCTGTATTTGGTCAGTAAAATTCCATCCTGCCTGCAGTACGCAAAGACCTGAATGTCACAAGGATGTTCTGTGTCTCAGGGAAAATATTCACTTTCATTTTAAACAGTCCAAATTCTTCTGCTGCTTGGTTTGAGTAACACCAGTTTTCTGCATGTCTGT
>NW_026623679.1:221457-273275 GCF_030028575.1 Malurus melanocephalus | reverse complement strand
TTTTTCTGGTTTGCGTTCTTACTCTCTGCCTTTTTTCCTTTATTTTGTTTTTTTCTCCCTTCACCCTCTTTCTTCAGCATAACAAGATTGGAAATAAGTGCTGGCTTGAGGCCATGGCTGCATCTATGAGGCCATTTAAAATTATTGCTCTCCAGTCCCTCTGGGCCAGTAGGAAGTTCAGCTGTGATCACAGGGAAAGAAACAACCCCAAAATTCTAGAAATAATAATTTTAAAAGAAAAAAAACAATAATCAGAATGTGGAATTGCTTTTCTGCTTTTCAAGTTTGGGGTGAAAAGGCTTGTGATAGATAGAAATGCTTTCAGATAGAAATATTGAAAAGCAGCTTTGGAGACTGGTCTGAAGAGATTTGTGGTCAGGGCCAGAAGGGAAAATCAGTTTTAATTTTGTCTGTTTAGGCTTCTGGCCTTGGGCTTTGTCTCAGATAAAATCAGGAATTGTCCCCACTGAAGCTGGTGGGGTTCAGCAGCTGCACAGTTCTGAACATCCCAGCAGGTGGGGAAGGATTTGCAGCTCCATTCCTGTTCSAGCTCTGAATTCTGCAAATCATCTCATGCAGGAATCTGGTCTGAAAGAAACCTTTTAATGCAGCAGCATGGTCTGGGCTGGGATTTGGGAAGGTGGATTTAGGATTGGTTCACACAGGCTGGAATTTCAGTGAGAGCACCTGCCTGCTTAGAAAACATCCTCTTGTACTTGGGAGGCTTTTTGCTTGCAAACAGGGGCTGAAGGTGAAAAAATGGCCTGTTTGGGTTCACAAAAATAACATTTTTTATGCACAAATCGGTGGCTTTTCAAACACTTTGCACACACTTCTGAAAGCATCTGATGTGGCCTAGTGGGAATGGAAAAAAAAACAGAACCTGGGGTACTTGAGTGACAAATTCTCCCCTTCTTTTCTTTTTGCTTGAAGTTGAATGAGCTGGTCCCATGAAATCTGTCCACACAMACTTTCTTTTCACCTTTGTATAGCAGAAGCTGCTGAGCAATATTTGGATTAGTTCAGTTTCTCTCGATTTGGATTAGTTCCTCGTGGGATGCAAAGGAGAAGTCTTGTCTTTACAGGCAGAAATTTTCTAGGTGGGAATGAAAGGAAACCTCAGGCATGCTCACTTTTGGTGAAAAGGTGAAGATATTTTCAAATACTATGTACAAATAGGGACAGATGTTTTTTAAATAGATTTGAACCTTCTTCAAGCACCCAATGCACCAACTATGGTCCAGATCCATGAAAGAAGGGAAGAAGGGATCTGTGTAGAAGTGAAATGATGAAGGTTTTAAAGAAATGAGCCACCAGAGTACCTTGGGTCCTTTTGATGCTTTCTTTTTAGTAGTTCTGGATTTCTATTCCTTCMAAAATTTCAGCTTTCACTCAATTCTGAACTGATTAAACCCAGTCATTGATGGAGCCATGGACAGATGTGATATTGCCTGTGCAAAAGGCTCTGCAGCTGAAAAGCAGATCAGCACAGTATGGGGTGATTTGGTATTATTTTGGTGTTACTTACTTCCCAGAGCTCCCACAGACTTTGCCTTGATGACAATMTCATTCTTGATGCTGAGCACATGAGGTTGATGTTCCTCCTTGTCCCCCACACAAATTTACAGTCAACAGAGGCAAAGCAAATTTATTGCACATCCTTGACTAATAGAAAATTCGGTCTGTTCTGCTTTAAGACCATATATCCCACAGCTCAAATCATCTCTCCCATGTCCTACAGCTCAGTTTGGTGCCATATCCATTTCTCAGTGTTTTAAAGGAATGCAGGCCTTTCCCTTAGCTGAGCACAGACAGCAACATAATTGTTAACATTTAGGAGAATTCCTTGAATTTCCACCCTTTGGGTTTCCCATTTCTCCTGTGGTCATCCCTTGGCAGATCCTGCATAAGAAGCTCTTCCCAGTTTTTCATGAAGGGTTAAAGCACAAACAGTGGCGTTATGTTCTGGGGTGCCAAACTTTTTCTTCTGCCCCGTCTCCTTTTGATTTAAAAGCTTTGTTTATCTCTCTGTAAAGTCACTGGCAGGCCATAAAGAGATATATTGCCTTGGTGCAGACAGCACAGACTCCGCTCCTGGGAAAGCAATGGGCTGTGAAGTTGAGTGTGTGTTGTGTGTGTGTGGGCCCTCATAATTCAGGAGGGTTCTCTTTTGGGAAGCTCCCAGTGGAYGCTGCCTGCAGCCGCCTGTGGCTCCTTGCAGGAGAAGAATCCATGTTTCCAGGAGGCTTGGTCAGGCTCGGTGCTTTTGATGTCCTCATAAAGCCATCATTCCAAAGCTTGGAATCACCAGGCTATTGAACTCAGTCGTAATAGAGTGGGTAAAGTGCTCCCGGTGGTTTTGGTTTTATTATATTTTCATTTTTTGAAAGACAAATAATGTCATGTCAGAACCCGGCTTGTTTGGGCACTCCCTGTTGTTGCATAGTGAGATACAAAATCAGGATTATTGCTTGGTTTTGCACTCACTGCCAGGGGTGGAATCTCCAAGTGAACATTCCTTGATAGAAGACGTATTTTGTTGAGTGTTTGCAAACTCTGCAAACCCCCTGCACATCCCAGGAGTGCAGGGAGCAGCACTTCCAGCTGGGATGAGAGGTAGAGTGATCTAGAGGAACAAATGGAATAGGGAAATTATTTCTGGCTGGCATTTAGACTGCAGAAAGTGCTGATTTAGCTGAGCTGAGGGTGATTGGGTTTAATCTGCAATGGAATTGACTTGAAATGTCCTTTTTACTTATCACCAGAGGAGGAATCTAACGAAAAAGAGGGCAGAGCACCAAATTCTGCTGAAGCCCTGCCAGCAGAAAGGTTATTGATTCCTGCAGGAGGAGAGAGAGGAAGCTGCTTCTTTCATGGAATCACAGAATGGTTTGGCTGGAAGGGACCTTAAAATTCATCTCATTCCACCCCTGACATGGCGGGGACACCTCCCACTGTCCCAGGSTGCTCCAAGCCCCGTCCAACCTGACACTGGACACTTCCAGGGATGTTCTTTGAACATTGAGGTATGATTTATTGGAATCCCTTGCCCGGAACAACAGATTTCCAAAGATCTGAGTCTAAACCCTGAGAAATGGAGCTGGGAAGAAGCAGACCCTTCTCTGGGAGCATTTTCTCAAGGTGAAGATCAGAATGAGAACCCAGAGATCGTTGTAATCCCACTGCTTCTCTCCATGCATTGACACAGCCTAGAGCAAACCCTGGAAATTAATGCTTTCYACAGATTTGTTTTATCTTTGGGAATTTTACCAATGTGAATGTGTGCCCTCAGGCTGCCACCTCCCCAGCCCTGGCAGGCTGCACCCACCCTGGTTTTCCTTGTGTCAGGCACAGAGGGGATCCAGCCCCRTGTCTCATGCACTGCTGGGTGCTGGGTGCTCTGAAGAGGCTCTGACAGACTGTGTGAGCTCGTTTACTG
The DNA here is from genome assembly GCF_030028575.1 of Malurus melanocephalus. Lineage (NCBI taxonomy): Eukaryota > Metazoa > Chordata > Aves > Passeriformes > Maluridae > Malurus > Malurus melanocephalus. The sequence goes on along the minus strand of NW_026623679.1, from coordinate 269,836 downwards.
AAGGAAAAAACATTGGTACCTTTTTACAGTGAGAATAAATCTGAGAATGGCCTGAAAATGTGCAGGAAATTACTTTTCAAGTGACCGGTGATGTGACCTCTAATTTCCTAATGATCTAGGAAGAGTTCAAGCCCAAGTGCTTGTATATGCAGGATGCCAAATTTATATATACAAAGCATCATAATTACTGTCATGGAGATTTACAGCGCTTTACAAATCATTAATAATCATAATAATAATATTTACCATAACTCTTTCTGGCAGATTAATTGCAATTCTCTTTGACCATTCTCGAGCTACTCTTCTCACAACATCTTTCCCACTGGCATGAGAGCRAAGTACACAAAATGTAATTTATTGACATAAAGGGTGGCTTTATTTCCCTGTGTTTATTTGAGACAAAAGGAGATATTTGCTATTGAAGGGAAAGCATTAATGAACCAGTAGATCTTTCAAGACAGTGCTGTTATTTCTCCACTTCAGTCTGGCATTRGCAGGTGATGTGTTGGTGACAGGCAGGTGGGATCCCTGCTGCTCAGTTGAGRTGCCATTTTTAGAATTAAGTGTATAAAAGACAAACATTCCTGTTTGCATGAGAATCGTTCAGGTCCTTCTCATCTGCTTTAGGAGGGGGGGATATCCACCGATGAAAAATGTCAAGTTTAGCCTACACTGACTGTTGTTTAGCTGATGAGCTGAGGTGATAGAAATTTCTCATTCTTCGAAATACCATCAGAATGATGAGATCTGGAGAAAAGAAAAAGTAAGAAAATGTTTTCCCATTTTCTCTGCTTTCCTGCTCCTCAGTATACAAAATTTGTGATTAGTGTCAGATGGGATAGAAAATGTTGGCGCGCAATGGCATTTTTTAGTTTTAACTTTTGTATKCTGTTGTAATTTCTTATATTTTCTAGTATTTTTATAAGATAACAGTCATTATAAACTACAATATTATAGCAGTTTTATACATTTTCCTGCCCTTTCTTGACAGCCTSTACTATTAATGCCAATGCCATGGGTTTCTCTTTTATGAGTTGTTCTGACTAGGTCTTATTTTGTCCAGTACTAGAAATTTGGGGTTAAACCTTTATTCCATGGCAGATTCACAGAATCCTAGCATGGTTTGGGTGCGAATGGACATTAAAAGTCATCTCATTTTCCCTCTTCTGTGGGCAGGGACATCTTTCACTGTCTAAGCCCCAATGTCCAGCCTGACTTTGGGCACTGCCAGGGATCCAGGGGCAGCCACAGCTTCTCTGGGCACCCTGTGCCAGGGCCTCCCCACCCTCCCAGGGAGGAATTCCTCCCAATATCCCATCTAAACCTGTGATTAATTCATTAATTTGAAAGGACAGTTAAATTAATGTTCAGGCTTTTGACATTGCACTATTGTCTATTAAAAAAAAAAAAAAAAAAAAAAAAGGCAATATTAGCATTTTGTATCTCCATTTCATGCTTCTCTTTGTTTATTCCTCCAAAGCACATTTTGGATATAAAATGACCGTTGTGTTCATTGTGTTGGCATGACTGGGGGGTAGAAGAAACAATCTGCTGAGTTGCTCATGAGAATTGGCACCCACTGTTAAAAAAAGCCTGGCCCCAAGACACACCAACCACTGGTTGAACTCATCGTGAGTTGGGAGCACCACGTGTGAGTCAAAGACACAAAAACACGTAACCTCACACTGAAATCCTTCCTCCAATCTATTCTACAATAATTGAATCATTTGTCAGGCCAACACAACCTTTAACTGCACCCAGTGTTGCGGCATCAGACTCCCCACTGAGATGCAACAACCTGGAGATTAAGAAAACTTCCCCAGGATGACAGGCAGAAACCTCAAACACCCCCAGCCTCRGCTCTGTCTCATCAGGCTTTCATCTCTGGGAGACAATTACGAAAGCTCATGTGTTATAATATAAACCACTGAACTATTAGTGCCTGCTGACATGGAGAAAAATGGTAATAGTGTTTCTCTCCCACCTGCTTGTCCTTCAATTTAATTTTATAGCGGTTGTCTCATAATTTTTCGGAGTTTCCAAAAAAAAAAAAAGGCTTTAATGAACCTTTTTCTAAAAGAAAGTGCCAAGCAAGCTAAATGTAGAAGTTGCTGCCAATTCTGCCTTTTTAATACTTTTAAAACAAATACAGATTTAGAGGCGCACTCATAGCAAAGCTGTGTGCCAAAGGCCATCGGAACTGAAGACATGTTTTAGAATATATACATATAAAGTGGGTCTGATGAGTCACATAATTTGTTGCCTGGAGACAGAATACATTTACACGATGTTCTTTAATCTATTTCTAATTTATACGATGTTCCTTGGTCTAATGGGCTGGTTCCCTGTGCAGTGTCCAGCAATAGGCTCCTAACAAGGACCGGTCTATGTTTATTCATATATTCTCCGTTACGTTCTCYGTCATTCCAGAGAGATAATTACCCATGAATACGTTCTCCTTTCTGGAGTAAATTAAAGGGTTTCCCTTGCAGGGAGTCCTCCTGGGACCACAAGGAGTTTTCTGAGGATCTGTGACGGTTCAGGTACGAGGAGGCTCCCAGCTCAGCCGTAACCTTTGAGGTCCTTCCTATTTTCATACCAACACCTATGTCATCACTCCCATTACAGAAAAATTCCTCTAATCCGAAAAACCCCGCTGGTGGAAAACCTGCCCTCATCCCATGAAAAGCAAGAGGTACCATGGGGATGTTTTTGTTGTCAGTGAATCATATCTGGTAGGAGTTGTTTCTTTTCCTTGTGCCACAGCTCCAGCCCCCTCYGAGCCTCCCAGCCAATTGCCTTGGCTGCAGAAGCCCTTGGAAGCCCRGAGTACAGTAATTGCTTCATTGTGTTGCTTTAAGAGGAAAGGAAAATAGTTATTACAGTGAGCAAGTGCTTCTGKTTTTTTTCCCCCTGTTGCTGTTGTGTGTTTTGGTAACGAAACGCCCCCTATTCTGGAACGGGTRTTTTGAGACTTTCTCTTGTTGAGGTGGAAGGTTGAGAATGGGCATCTGATTGTAATGCAGTCATGAGAGAAAACACTGGCTTGCAGAAATGCTCCTTGTTTATAAAATGGGAGAAAAACTATTGCTGATTAATTTTTGTCCTGATTTCTTTATGGAAGGTAACAAAAAGCAGCACAGTTGTGTTCCTGGAAAGCGTGCAGAGGCTTGATACCAAAGCACTTCCATCTCATCTTCAGTTACAGAAAACTTCATGGAGATTTGACTTCTAAAATTATTGTGCTTACTTGTTTACCCATCTGGCTCTAGGTGTAAATATGGAATTTATGGTTGGCTGAAATAAAGCTCCCCTAAACTTTTGTTGCAGCCTGTGAAAAAGTTTTTTTGGTTTTTTTTTTTTTTTTTTTCCATAAGASGGTTCTGAGAAAAACTAAGAGACAAAAGCCCATCTCCAGTAAACTGAGATATCCCATTATTAGAGATATCTGGATATTTATGACTGGAAAAGGTATTAGGTTGTGACCYGATGGTCTCCTGCTGCTGAGGCTCCGATGGTGATTAGGAAGAAGTGATTTCATCTCCAYGGGAAGGCTGCTGCCCTCATCCCTGTTTTATTTCTCATCGAGAARCTGAGCATGGCATTAAGGACTAAGAGGAAAAAATACCTCCCCACACATCCACACAGAGCGTTATCATTGCCAGCTCCTCTCTTCAAAGACCCCTGCCTGAAGCTCTGTGTGACTAAGTCCACTTAATTCCCCCCCAAGAGAAAAAAAAAAGAGCAGAGTTCAGAAGTTCAAGGAACTCTCCTGAAAACCACACGCTTGTGGTTGTCTGGGCTGCAGGGGAAGAGCTCRGCTGAATAGCTTGGTGTTTAGGACGTGGTCACACTTGTGTAACATCTTCATTCTGGACAAGGAATGGCCAAAAAGGTGGAAAGAGACACAAGCTGCTGGTGGGACCTGAGCAACTTGGAAAGACAGCCTTAGATGTCACCTTGGGAGCTGTTTGAGATGGAGGATCTGGAAGCCTCATCCCAAGTTCTGGGAATGTTTAGCATAAAATTGTGCATTCAGGGYCCTGACAGGCTCGTATATAACCCTGAATAGCATCTCCCTTTCCTCCCAACTTGTGGAACTGTTAATAGTAGTAGTCTCCTATAAAGCTTAAAGTACATAGAGCATTTAAAGCTTGTAACATTTATAGATTGCTACAGCAGCAGRAGAATCAAGCTAATGAAAGGATTGGGTGGGTGCCCTGAATTAATATGACCATAATCTAATTCATTTTAACTTCTTTTTGCTGCATATAAAACCTTCCCCTCTCCTCCAGCAGCACAATTAGGACACGATTCACAGGCTCATGGTGGATAATGGGAGGGTTCCCACACAGTGGGGCTGGGAGGGTTTGAACAGCAGGCCCTGGGCAAGTGCAGAGGGGTGGGGCAGAGGTGGCAGAGGTCCTCTGTGGAGGATGGCAGGACATCTGGGAAAGAGGGACTCAGAGTYTGAGGGGTGAATAGGAGAATCAGAGCCAGGAGGGGTGGATAAAATGTTGGGTTTTGAAAGGAGTGCACTGCTATTATTTGAATTTGAGTTTGAGCCTACCTGCACCCTGACATTGTCTTACAGGCTACTCCTTTCCATGTATGACCATAGAGCATTTTACCCTCCCTTCTCTGCCCTTGCCTTTCCCTGGAGAAATTGCATTTGGAGMATCCTTCTTGTAGTTCTGAAGTTCAGTGCAACACGTTTGACTGCACTGTCTCCTTTTATTCTTCATTTCATCTGCATCTCCCATCTGTTTTGCTTTGTCTCAGCCCAAAAGGAAGGTTCTTGCGTGCTCTGTAGCTCATCCCTTGGAATCCTGGAGGGTGGGGAGGGAGCTGAGGACCTGCAGGCGGTCAGGTGGAGAGGAAAGCAGGATGTAGAGAGTGAGCAAGGCAATGTGGATTGTCCTGACAGCGTTTGTTGAACTGTGACTGGATCACCAAGGCCAAGAAAATATTACAACACATGCCATGTAACAGCCAGTTCATGCTTGTGACCTTTTCATTTGCTTCTCAGAAGGGAAGTGTGGCACTGGTTTCTATGTACGTGCTCTGACAGCCTTCCCTGCCTGCTAGAGAGTTATGGAAAATACTACAATAACATCATAAAGGACTATCAAACCCTTCTCCTTAAACCTGAACCCATGCTAGGCTCTCACTAGCTTCTGAGTGCTCATAAGTYAAGGGATGGGCCTGTTCTAGGATGTGGAAAATTCAGTGAAAAACAAGGCAATAGCTGGACACGATTGAATGGGGAGCACTGTTCTTCACGGACCTGTCCTGAACCCGTGCCCCAGCACAGTTTGAGGACTGCTGTTGTGCTTGGAGTAAACCTAAAACCAAAGCTGAAGCCATTTGAACTAATGAAAGGACTTGTGGCAGCTTTCAGTGTGGTGCTGGATGAGCAAACCTTGCCCTGGTCAGACACACACTCGAGCGAGTCTCTCCTGCGTGTTGATTGCAGCTATTTATAACACCTTCTTTAGGAGGCTCTCKCCATCACTTTCTTTCTCCATTGAGTCAATGAAGAGAGAGTGCATCTAAATTAAGATTCTTTTCTTACTTCCCTCCTGGAAGTTTGTTTTTTTTTTCCCGATCACTAAGTGTAAGTGTCTCACAATGGAGGCTGAGGTGGGTATCTGAATGGAAGTGGTGTTTACACCAAAGTCTCTAAGTGGGTCCTGCATCCTCATTCAGACAAGATGCATCTTGTCCTTTCTTCCTCAATTGCTGTGTTGTCTTCATGTGTTTCCAAGGTGGCTGCACATCCATCGTGATTCCCTGTGCTTCTGTGAATAYCTGGATGTGTATGGGGGTGATAAAATCTGGTTTATCTGAAGGAGAAGGGAAATACTGCCTTTAAGAGAGAAATGCTTGCAGGGGGTTGTGTAAGTGGTGAAGAAATAGCTGCAGTTGTGAAAAAACAGTGGAATTACCCCAGGCAATACAGGGAGCAGCCAGTGCCTGTATTAGGGCTGAATTAATGTTTAGGGGGATCAATGCAGCTGTGTTACCCAGAGCTCCTGCTTCCATCAAGCCAAAATCTGGATGATGGGCTCTGCAGGGACAGAGGTGTTTCCCTACAAGCCAGAACACTACAGATATACAGCTCACAGAAYAATTTCATTCAGAAATTATCTCCAAGATCAAGTCCAACCTCTCTCTGCACTTTCCCCTTTTCCAGGCTCCATCTGCTCCATCCCAGATCCTGCTGTGATCTGCCCATATCAGATTATGGCAACATCTCCTGGAGGRTTCTGGTGCTGCCTCAGGGGCTGGTTCTGCTCTCAGCCAACCTGCAGAGCTGAGGTGCTCCTGTGCCCACCTGCCTGCTCCCCCTGGTTGGAGGGGATGTGGTTTAGGATGAAGAAGTGCATCCCACAATGAACATTGGCTTTGTCAGTCCCTGGTGTGACCCTCCCGATAAAGCAGACACCCTGCTCGATGCCTGCAGGGGAGAGGAAACCACAGTGCTGAAAAGGGCAGTGGCAGGATTCATGGAACAGTCCCCATAAAAAACTCCCTGTGGGGTGGTGAAATATGCTCAGTCTGGGCTGAAACCTGCTCCCGTTTCTTGTGGAAGAGATGCGTTTCAGAATCTTCCTTTAAATAAAATATCTGCAGGCAAAGCTGCTGAGATGCCATCCCTGAGGAGCACCTGAAGGGCCAGGCCTGCGCTCTCCAGGACACTTCAGGATGCATGGCAGAGCGAAGCTGGGCAGCCCGGAAATACAATTATTTGTTTATTTACAYAGAAACTCCCTCCTGTTCYTTGCAGAGCCCTGAAACYAGRGCTTCAGCAGARTCTGTGTGTGCTGGTTTGGGCAGRAAAAATGGCACAGGGGGCACCTGACCTGGTAGAAAGACAGTTCCTCTGACTCATCAGCTGAAAGCAAAATGAGCTGTATGTATTTAAAGCAAAGCTCTACTTTAAAAATTAATGATCTGCAAGGGAGAGAGGAGAAACTGCTTCTCTGTAATGCAGAAAAAGGCCCTGATGACCACAGCCTGGGTCCCTTTCCAGATGATGTCATCATCAGTCTAAATAATAAATTTTTAACGATGTGGGGRAAAAAAAAAAGGAGGAGGAAATAAAAAGAGGGGGACTCTGTTTCAATGAGGAGTAAAAGTAGCTGGTGGCAACAAGGTCTAAGGAAAATATATGGTTGTGTGAGGTTTCTGCCCKGTGTAATTAGATTATCCCAAGTGTAGGAGTGTGCTGCAAAAGCACATTGAAATGCCACTAATTGGGCGCTCCGTGTCCTCCCCTGCCACATGCCCGTGCAGAGTGGAAAACTGGGATCCTTGGGATGTGTAAGGCAAAGGGGGGTCCATAAATGGGGCTGCTCATAACAGGCAGTCGAGATGAGAAGGGAAGGCACGGGCTCTCATCAGCCCAGAGTCTGGGGAAGATTTCCCCTCATAATAAGGGACCACAAGAAATCTGTTCCAACGGGTTCGTGTTGGGTTGACAAATGTGTGCAGTGAGTTACCAGTGGAACACTCACATGGACTCTGTAATGCAATTTGCATTCCTAGCAATGCATTCACATAAAATGTGCTGGGTTTTTCCCTTGGCCGCCCCTGGAAAGGTGCTCTGGGTGTGTTGTGCAGGTGAGAGGGCTCAGGGAGGCACCAGCATGGTGCCTTTGGAGGGGATATGGCACTGGTGTGGGCCAGTGATGATGTTTTTTCTCTTCACGCTGACTCCTCATGGTGGGGAGCCCTMAGGCATTTTCCATGAGACTCCAGCCAGAATTTTCACCAAAAAAACCCTCCCAATCCAAACCTTAGCTAACACTGGAATTCTGCGGGATATCAGAATGCGTCTGATGTCATTTCAAGCTGTGTTTTAAGTGACCTGATTCCCAGATCCTTCCACAGGGCTTGAGCTCCGGTGCCTGTGTATTCCTGTAGGGATGACCCTCTCCATGAAGGACTTGGGATCTAAGGGGACAAGACAGCAGCTATTCCAACCTGGCAGGAGAGGGGGCTCGCTTGGCCAAAAGCAACACRAGATTCGTGCCAAAACTGCGGACCAAAACGGCGTTTCTTGACTCTCAGTCTTGTGTTTTCCAAATTTATTAACTCAAATTAAGTTTTGCGTGGACCCCAGTGATCTGAAAGTCAGGCCTTGAGAGGAACAGATGTGTTTCATGAGGTTTGGGGGTCTCTAATGGGAGATTTCAATGGTTTTAATACCCMAATCCACACCTTCTCCTCAGACTGTAAGGGACAGATTTATGCCACATTTTGTAGTGGGCTGATTCTAATACCCTTGTCGTGAGACAGATTTACTGRAGTTGTCAGGACTGATTTGCTGTAGAAGTCAATACCTCAGCCCGCCAGTGCCTGAAGGAAAAAAGGCCTGGGCGTTTAACRCCGTAAATATTTAATTCTTGCTCTGCCATACAAACCTTGCGTGGCCTTTCAAAAAACAACTCACTTCTATTACGCCCCAGTTTCTCACGAGTTAAGTGGGGACAACAACATTTCTGAGAATGGAGTGAGTAAGGCCGATGAAATAAGGAGACTTCTGCCCAGGAAGATGGAAAAAAATTGTACTTTCTCTCCTAGGCCCTGTTATTTTGTTTAAATGAATTTGTTCCTTTTCACTGTTTTCATTGCTCCTGAAATAGTGACTGAATTTCCTTTCAGTTGTGTCCTGGTATGCAAGGGCACACACCTATTAGACACCCTCCAGCTTTGTGGGTTGTTCAGTGTCTCTCTGTGTTGCTGCTGCTGTTCCCATAATGAGGGAAAAAGGCACCTTGGACAATATTTTGGGGGGTTGAGGATGACATTTGTAGGGCCAAGAGGAGGTGCTGAATGTAACAAGTATGACATGGATCTTCCTGCAGTTACCTGGTGGTGATGCAGAGGAAGACAACAAATATTCAGTCTTTACTGTCAGGGGGTTTGTCTGCTCTGGGCTCCTGGTGAGAAGAGCAGACACTGCTGGGTTTTTCTTTTCAGGTGACCAAGCAGGACTTGAATCCTCATATGCATGTCCTTTGTAGTCCCATATTTCTTCCACCACTGGGAAGGAGGCATTGATCATTGAGTGTGCTACAATCTAAATAAAACTCATATTTTACTGGTCTAATACAGGCATTTATGGGTTCTTTTTTGTTATTAGTTTGCCCAGTTTGCCGCGGATGGATGGCTTGTTAAAGTTTGGCTCAGCTTGTGTGTGCTGTGCCTTTTGTCTGGTTGTGTCTCCATCACAAGGGTACACGTGTTTCTCTTTGTGCAGGGTGACAGACCACCATCTCTGGTGAAAAAGATGAGAAATTTGGATGGGAAAAGGACACCAAGTTGGCACAGTGAGCTGACACTCCAAGCTGCCCACCACACAAATCCTGCTGCTGGAAGGACTGGTTTCACCTCGCCATTCCTGGTGTGTGTGGCAATGGCTGGAGCAGAGATTTTTTGGCAGTATGTTGAACACAGAGCTGAGAAAAAAAGTGAAGGAGCTGCCAGGGGCTGTGTGGAGGGGCTGAGTGCTCAGAGGAAGCGTGAGCCATCACACCCGTCTGCAGGAACCAGACCTGCTCCAAAATGTGAGTTACACCATTTCTCAAAAGTGGATGTAGCAAGAAGTGACTGGGAGGCCAGTGATTCATTCTGGGTTAATGTAAAGGTACCRCTGGGGCTAATAGAGAGGAAGAAAATTGATACTGGCTTTGCAGTGTTTGTGGTGCAGAAACGTGTACAAATGCTTCCCAGGGAAAGAGGGAAACAATCTGACGTGATATTAAAGCCAAAAAATACCCACCCAACAACAAACAAACAGCCATGGGGACRCAGGGGCTGGTAACAGGGTTTGGAATGCTGTAAATCAGAGCAGACTGTGCAGGTATTTGTGCTTAGTGCTACATTTCATTGCAGCTGAGAGGAAAGGGCCCTTGTGAGATGGTAGAAATTGTATGGGAAAACTTTGCTTGAATTGTAGAAACATGATTATTGTGTCAAATACACTTTGGTGCTCATCCATTGACTCACAGGAGGGACAGATTTGACCCTTTGGGATGAATACTCTGGGGAAATTAAAACTGGCTGTAAAAGCTATATATAGTTGAAAAGGCAATGGTAACATTTTATACACTATGAGCATGTTCTATTCTTTACAGAAACCCATATCTGTAAAAAAGCAATTAGAAGTGCTTCCCTGAAAAAAAAAAGGCAATTGAACACAGTGAATGAACTGCAGGAATTGTACAGTTTCCAGAAAATGGTGGTAGTGAAGCATTTGTGGGATCCATAAAGTCACCATAAATTCCTAACTGAATATGGATTCACTCTCCAACTCTAAAACCACAAGATTTATTTCCTGCTGGCAGGGGAGGTGAAGTTCTCAGAGCTGGATCTGCCTGGAGCATGCCAGCAGGTGGGGGAAGCACTGGTCTGCTCCCGAATGTGCAGTGTTCCCAACGCCACCTTGGTTGGCCGCGTCCTTTCAAGATGAGAAATACAGGGCTGGGGTTTGGTTTTGTTTGAAGACATTTCTGTGCTCTCAGTGCTTATATGGGTGGGAAGGTTTGCTGTTGGGAGGAAGGATGGGGTAGTGGGACACCACTGGTGGAAGGAAGATGGAGTTTTGGCACAAGCGCTGACTTTGAAGTCACACAAGCTCTGTCTGTGCATGGGGATCTTCAAAGGTACTTCCCATGTTTAGTGGTGCCCCTCTAAAGGGTGTCCTTTTCACAAGGGCATGGAGTGATGGGACAAGGGGGATGGCTTCAGCTGAAGGAGGGCAGGGTTAGATGGGATATTAGGAAGAAATAAGAGTGGTGAGGCCCTGACACAGGGTCCTGGTCAGGTACAACCTGGTCTAGTGGAAAATGTCCCTGCCCACAGCAGAGGGGTGGAAGGAGATGATGATCTTTAAGGTCCTTCCCAACCCAGCTCATTCTGGGATTCCATTAATGTAGTTGCTTTGTTTCCTTTCCATTTGTCCCCAAGACTGGATGTTAAATGGCTGYAAGCTCTCAGGAGGAGATATTTCGGGGGACTGTGGAGGGTTTCCTTGGGTTTTTTTTCCCTCTCTGCACATTCCCACTGTCCTGTTTCCCTAAGCCTTGGCTCCAGTTCACTTCAGACTTCCCTTCTAACTGTGCTGTACTTCTTCTGCAGAAGGTAAGAAGGGACACCAGCTGAGACAGACAGAGCTTGTAGTCACCACCTGCCTGCCATAGTGATGGAAATAAGCTTATTCCTATGKAATTGGGGTAGGAAAACTGGAGAATAGTCACCACTTCAGGTTGGATGAAGTAAAAGAGGGAGATAAGGACTAAGAGTTGCTGGACTGCAATGGAGAGTTCTGGGGCTGCAGAAATGTGTGATTATTTGCTCCCTGTCAGAGATGCATGGCTGTGTCCCTCTCTGAAGGCATCTGCATAKTTGGGTGAATGAGATTGCACCGATCTAATGTGTCTTCATGAGGCTTTTTACAACCACGGGAGCCAGAAATGGCTTTTGTTGTTGTTGCTTTTTTTAATGAAAGCTGACGTTCTGGAGCACAAGTCAGCAGGAAGTGGGGGTAAGTTTATTGGCTGTTTTGGTGGGGCCTGGAGAATAATTTTRCTTTTCTCCTGCCTTTTGTCTATTCAGACTGTAAATTCATTGAAGCAAGGACTGCTTTCTACTGTGTCTTTATAGCACTTGCTGCAATGGATTCGTGCTCTCAGCTAAATCCCCTAAGGCTTAACAAAATATAAATTAGGATAATGGTGTAATAAGTTAAATGTTAAATGGTCATGAGGGGTGGTTTATTTACATGAATTATCACCTTAAAACAACAAACAAAGTCCTTCTGAAATCCTGGTGGGAGTTTTAACTTTGTGGCARAAACTGTTCATTATTCTACAGTACKGAGARGRCAKAGCAGTCTTATAGGGGTTGTGCCCTGTTTTAAGGGAAAGGTTACTGGCTGGTTTCTTRTACCTTAGAGAAATTTTCAGTTCTTAAAAGGGCTACAGGAGAGCTGGAGAAGAATGTTTTACAAGGGTATGGAGTGATAGGACAAGGAGGAATGGCTTCAAACTGCCAGAGGGTGGGGTTAGATTAGATGGGATACTGGGGAAGAAATTTTTTTCCTGAGAGGCCCTTGCACAGGGTGCCCAGAAAAGCTGTGGCTGCCCCTGGATCCCTGGAATGTCCAAGGCCAGGTTGGACAGGGCTTGGAGCCACCTGGGATAGTGGAAGGTCCCTGATAATGGCAGGGGGTGGAGCAAGATGAGTTTTAATGTCCAACCCAAACCATTCTGTGATTCCATGATGATTTCAGATTTCTTGTACTCCAAATTCCTCTAACCSGAGTTTGGTGTTACTCTTTGCTGTGGGAAATTACTCCTTTAAATTTCTTTCCACGTATTTGAGTGATTGTTTTGTGTTCAACAGTGCCTTTGGCAGAGCTTTGACCCCCCCGGAACGTATCCTGGAAAGATAAAATAAATTTTCCCTTCTTCAAGCTCCTATGCAGAGGAATCTTCCTTCTGTTTTATTAAGACACAATGCAATGCTCCGCTGGGCAGATGTGACAGAGATGTGCAAGAGAGCCACAGGAAATCCCAAAAATCTGGAGCAGAATTGTTCATCTATGTTTTGTGAAAAATGATAAACCTAATCCTGTTCTACAGTCTGACAAATCTGAGACCCTACCAGCAGCTCATGCTCCTGCTGGCAAACTCCCAGTCTGTCCCCTGCAGCCCCTCGGGTGCTTTTCTTAGGGCAGCGCTGACACCTGTGGACCCATCCATGGCTCAAGGTAATGGAAAACTGGTCTCGAGYTCTTGTTTTTGGTGTAAGGTCAAGTTAAGGTCTTAAAGGTGATGATCAAGATCAGTAAGAAGAGATGACTGAGAGGGGGCCTCGTCTGTCCTGATTGCAGGGAGGTGTCAGAGGATGGACCAGGCTCTGCTTTGTGATGCCCAGCAATGGGACAAGAGGGACAGGCAGAAAGTTCCACCTTGAGGGACATGAGTGAGAACTTCTTCCTGTGCAGTGAACGAGCTCTGAACAGGCTGCCCAAAGAGGCTGTGGAGTCTCCTTCACTGGAGATATTCCAGAACCATCTGGACCCAATCCTGTGCCATGTGTTCTGGGATGACCCTGCCTGAGTGGGGAGTTCGGATCAGATGATCCATTATGCTCCCCTCCAACCTGCCCATCCAGGGATTCTGTGATCAGCAGCAAACCTTTCTATACCCAGAAATTTCAAGTCCAAGTCAGTGGTCAGTCTGTCTGTCTGCCACTGTTGCTGTCCCTGGCAGTGCTGGCTGCTTTGGGATGACCCGCTAGCTCTGCTGTCAGACCAGCTGGAGCCCTGCTCAAGGCTTTGCAGTGAAGCAGCCCCAAAGCTGGTGAATTTTCCTATCACAAAACAAACCTGTTTGTGGGCTGCTCAGGGGCACACATCCTGCATCCCTCTCCACTCCTCAATGGCTCCTGGAGGCCAGAACACCCCGGCTGCTTTCGAGCACTGTTTGATCCCAACTCCTGTGTACCTGCCTCTCCCAAGCACCCGCCTCTGTGATAGCTCACCCTTGTTTTTCCATTTCCAGAGCAGACAGCACAGCTCAGACATGCCAGAGAGCCTCACTCCAAATATAGACCAGTGTAAGAGAGCCAGACTGAGGCCAGGGGTCTGTCAACAGATAGTCCAGCTCGGGAGGAGGCAGGAACAGGATTTGCTGTCAGCTCCATGCCAGTGACAGCGCCACGACGTTCCTCGCCGCAGATTAATGTGGGAGAAGGTCTTTGCCGACAACCCCTGCAAAACAGCTCCGCTTCAAGTGGAATTACAGTGGTCCTGTTAGATCGGTGTACTTTTGCCAGCTGATCCCCAACAGCACTCCCAGCGGTAGGGAAAGCTGAGACTATTACTGTAAATACAAAAGGAAGACATACTTGGCATCCCTTTACATTCGAGCTGGCTCAGAAGAACGTCTGCGTAGCTGCTGCACTGCCAAGATGGATTGTAGTCAGATAGTACACATTGCAAAGGAACCAGAGCACACACTGAGATCTGTTGGGGTTTTTTAACAATAGTTTATTTGTGTTTCAAAGGGATAGTTACAGGAATCCAGATCAATATGCTTGTCCAGAACTGTGCCTTCCTATTTTAGGGCCTGGATGAATAGAGGGTTACTTGAGTTCACATGCATATTGAGGGACCCGTGCCTGCGCTAATGCAGCTTCCCAGGCTTGTTACTTTTCCTTTTTGAAAGCGAACGTGAAAGAGCTGCAAGGCTGAAGTTGGCATTGTTCTGGTTCCTGAAGTTTTATTTTATTTTTTTCCCCCAGCAAAGTCCGTGTGGCATTGCATKTTTGAGGCTCTTTATGAACGTGAGGTCGTGTCTCAACAGGAGGTGGYAGGAGCTGAGCTGACTGATTTGGACTGGATCAAATACTTCTGAAAGGGAAGGAAGATGAGGGGGATTCAGTTTAAAGTTCTGATTTATTTTTTAATTTTTTTTTAAGGGGAAATTATAAAAGTTCAACTGATTTGATGAAAATACGCTTGGCATTTCCCAGCCTTAGGTTCTGAAACCATCTGTGTGTTTTCATGGTTTCAGCACTCTATACCATTTGTTGGGACAAGGAAAATGGTTGACTGATGGAGTTGGTTGCATGGGTCCACAAAAAAACAGAGGTCTGGCTGTTTCTGTTCTGAGATCTTTTGAAATGCAGCATTTCAGAGTCTTGAAATTAGGCATGTAAGAGCTTCGAAAATCTTGGTTTATGCCCTGGTTTTTCCCTTCTGATTTTGATATATATTTTAAGGGACACAGGTAAAWGAGGAGTTTTAATAGACAGAGGTTCTTAGGTGCTCAGTGTAAGAGTAAGATACTTTTCTACCTAGAATTTCCAGCCCTGATTTATAGCAGGCAATAAATTCCTGACAGTTCTAAGGAAGCGTGTGCGACTGCTGCACCTGTATTTGTAGGGGCAAAATCACCTCCTTTACTCGAGCATGTGCTGGTGATGGATTATTTCTCATGCTCTGAATGGTGCCACTGCATACTTTGTGAAGTGTAGACTCAACAAAGGATATCAGCAGATGGAGCCGGTTTCTTCTGAATTTCAACCTATGACAACTTTCTCATCACACTCTGGGCTATGCCGATCCAAGGGACTGTCTTGAAGGGTGCGTGCCAGTGCTTCAGAGGTCAAATTCTGGTGTCATCTGGCACATTTCTGATGTCTCTGGCTTTGCTGATGACATCCTGTTTCATGAAGAATTTTGGCTGGTGCATGGTGTTCTCCTTTCAATTGTTTTGCATAGCTGAGGACGACACCATCCTGACTGAGTGCAGTTGGCAGCRGCATATCTGGGCTTTGTGTGAGAAGGGTTTTTTGGCTCCTGGCTTACTTTTCTGCCTTTTTTCCTCTTTCCCCCATGTGTTTGTGCATTGCTGATGGATGATGGGGCAGCCACTGGTGGCGGCACTTTTGGAARAGCGAGAAACACCGTGGCAGTCCCAGAGGAAGGCAAGTGAAAGAACAGAGTTGTAGTTCAACAGCCCTCACTGTTCATAGCAGTAAAACATGAATGACTGCAAAATTTAGGAAAAGGATGTGGATTTTCTTCTTCTTCTGCTTTTCACTGATTTTATCGGTTTGTTTTTACCTGAGCTGATGGGATGGGCGGAGTGTGGGAGCCTTCTGAGTCACCCCAGCACTGTGAGGGGAAGCAGTGGAATTACAGGCTTTAAAGAAGCAAAGGAAGATTTCCAGATATGCAGGAATTAGGAGCCAGGCATAATTGTGGGGGATATTTTGAGAGCAGAGCTCTTCCCAGATCCACGTCCCTTTAGAAAGAAATGTCTAACATATTTCTGACCCAAAGAAATAAGGGACTGGTCCACCAGTGCTGTGATGAGAGGGACAAAGTGAGCGCAGTCCAGAGGACTCTTGCACAATCCTTCCTGGCCCTGGCTTAGGACTTGAAGTCCCTTGCTGTCCTGAGCACAGCAGAAAACTTTGTGCACTGACATTGCCTCGCAGATAACTGGCTGGGAAAGGATTTCGTCAAGGCTTTTTCTGCACCTCCACCCACACTTGCAGTCCCAGAGTCACCAAAGAAAATTTTAAAATACTCTGCCAAATGTTTTCTCAGTTAATTTCTTTAGGCCTTTTTGTATTTAACCCCTGTCTTGATTATTGATTTKCCTTGCCTCTTAAGAAAATTCCCCTTCTGGGGACTGATCCTTAGGCACTGGATGTGTAGGAGACTTGTACAGAGAGTGTTTAGCAATTGTCACCTAGCAAGTACTCACAGGCTGTGCTGTTCTCTGTGCACATTTGTGATCTGGGAGTTCTGTTTAGCTCTTCTTGATGGGAACCAAATCAGGTAGGATTTCAACACCTCTTGAAGTGAGGGAGGGCACAGCACAGACTGCATTGCAGGGAAAAAACCCAGCACATCACGTGCCTGCTCGCTCCTTGCTCCTCACTTTGCTTTCACTGTTTCTCGAGTCAAAGGACCAACCTCTCTCTGCCCCTGGACATTCTGTAACATCCCTGAACCAGAGCAGTGACTAAAAGTCAGAGGAGTTCTTGCTTTTTTGCAACAAGAAGCCTTTTGCTTCCGYTTTCTTGGGCTTTGCACAACTTTTGGATTAAACAGTGACTCGAGATTTGTGTGTCGAGTCCCCCTGTGCTTTTGGTTAAAGAGTGGAATAGAGGRCACAGTGCAGCTTCAGGCTCAGCCACTTAATCAGCCCCTCACCCTCAAAGAAACCTTCTTGGGAGYTGCTTCCAGCCCCTCCTGGCTCTTGGATGTAGAGGAGCATGTCCCACACTCTGGGGTGATGGAAGTACAATACCTTTGATGGGCAGTCAGCAGTCCTTGTAAGAAGTTTACATGTTCATTTATCAAGATTTCCAATGTCTGTGTGGCTGGAGAGGGATAAGCCCAGCCAATTATTCCTTTAGGAGATGAGTTAATCCTGTTTCAGCAGCTCCTGGGCTGGGGGGAAAGGGAGAGCTGTTCCTGCTCATCCAGGGCAGCTCACTGTGAGGTGCATTCCGATGAGCTTCACCTCGGCACGGCAAAGCCTTGGCTTCCTCAGCAGCTCTGCTCCTCAGCATCCCAGGAGAGCCCCCAAATAAATTACCAATTACATTCTGYGCCTTAATTAAACAGAAAGGTGGGCATGCTCTCCAGCTTCACTGGGAGCCACAGCATTAACTAATCTGAATGATGTCAGAGTCAGCAAACTGGGGCACTGCTCGCTGCTTTTCTTCACACAGCAGTGATTTACCTCACGGATCCCCCTGTGAGTGGGGAGCTGTGTGTCCTCCTAACTTGCCCAAGAGAAGTTTTTAGACTTGGGGATGGTTTGAAGAGYCTTGAGCACCTGGTGAGGTCACAGGGAGCCCCGTGCCATTAAGGAGTGGCTTGGAGATGCTCAGCGTCCTATGGCGTCAGAGCCCTGTGTGTAAGAGCTGATATTATTAAAGCAAGGAGTGTATCCAAAATTTGCGCCACAGAGGGAAGCATTGGCAACATGACAGGAGCCCAAAGGTTGTGCTTCATTTGCATGTGGATTTGCATAATTGCAAATGCATGAGATGCACGTTAATAATCACTCTTGCATCTTTATCACTCTCAATAAGTGCAGAGAAAATTTCTTGCTCTTGGAGTGCATCAGCAATAAAAACCTGCAGTGTCCTCATTCTGTAATCGYAGGGAATTAGGGACACCTTGGGAGGGACATGTTTTATCATTCTGTTGATGTGTTTGCTCTTAAACCTGTAGTCCATAAAATTTAACTATGGTCTTGTTCTGGATAAGAGAAATTAACTGCRAAGGGAAAAGTACATTGACTTTTTTATACTAGAGGGGGAGTTTTTAGGAGCCTGAAGAAGTTGGCACCCAGATCCTATCGGATTTTAGTGGAAGTTCCACTGTCTCTGTTCAAAGCCTCAGCAAGATCTCGTGAGGCATGACCAAGGATGAGTGTCTTTCTTTCTGGGTGTGTAAGGGCTTTTTGGGGCTGACTCGGAGSGTATGGTTGGATGAAGCTGTTTGCTCTTGATGTGTGACCTGATACTGACCCTGCCACAAAAACTTCATTTCTCAAGCAGGCAGAACCCCAAAAAGATTGGAAGAGGGAATGCAGAGTCAGAGAGTTTTGCATATAGGAAAAAGTTCCTCTTTACCAGCTTGTCTCTTTTTAACCTTATCAACCRAATTTCACTCATTCTCAAGCTTGTATTTACTTCTTAGTCATTCCTTCTGACACCTCTGCTCTGCATTACAGTGTGATAGCATCAGCTGCTGAAAATCCTGGGGGCTGTTRTTTGAAGAGGGACAGATTTCTGCAGGTGAATAAATGATGCAGATGTTGCAGGAAGGACCAGAGTCTGATGGCCTGGATTTGCTGGACCAGCGCTGTTCCAGCCTGGAAAGTCTGGGCTTTGCTCATGTACTCCTACAATGTTTTTGTTACAGTTGGCCCGAAAATGAGAACTCTGCTCAACAGAAAACATTTTTTGACTTTCTAATGTTTGTTTTCATTTTTTCTCAGATTTAAATCTTTCAACATTTTTCAGGTTGGGGGAGATGGAAGGATCCAATTACATCCATCCAAAACCATCACTGTCCAGTGGCTTGGATTGAGATGACTCAAATTCAGAGTCTTCCTTTTCTTTWTCTGGGCCTTGAGTCAAATCTAGGTGGGTACCTTAATCATGTTAGAGGGCATTCTGGAACAGATTTATRAATTCCATCTTGATCTTCTTTTAAAACAATAGTGTAGCTGAAACTTATCACTGCAGAATTTGTTTCAAGAAATCAACATTTTCTTTAAAAACAAATAAATACCAACAGGAATCATTGATATTCTTCCTTATCTTCTCTGCTGTAGATGTTGTAATTATGGAATATCAGCTTAATTGGTAGAGACAGGATAGGTTATGAATTCACTGCTGCAGCATCTCAGTCTAATTTCCCTCTTGGGATACCACCTCCAGAGTTTTCTCAGTGAAAAAGGAAATCTTCATTAATTTGTCCAAGGAAGCAACTGCCTGTGCAGAAGGGGACAAGCTTCTCKCAAGCCTTGTTCTGCATGAGAGGAGTCCCACGAATTTTCAACAAGCAGTGCCATGTTTCAGGCACCTGCTTTTCCTTGGGAAGAAAAATTCGCTGCTGTCGATCGAGTGTTGCACTTCACAGTCTCTCAGGGATCCGGGAAACTGCTGAGCTCTGGCAGAACTGTCTTTACACTTCCATTTCAGATGTCTTCAAATGTTTCTAAACTTAACACATAGGAGACTGAGAAGGCATTGATTGGTTTCTCTGAGGCAGGGATCTCACGTTTTCCTTCGACAAGATTTCGCTTTACCCTTCAAATAATGTTTGTGCCCTCAGAGTCATTGTGGCTTCTGTGCTTACTTTGAAACGGTATTGATCATGTAATTAAAGTGTCTTCTGCCCACCTCAGGAATCCAGCAAGATTGAGACCTAGGCTTCCTTGTCTGGTTTCACAAACCTCAATCTGTCCTTCATTTTAATCGTAACTCCCAACGTGATTCTTGCAGTTACTTGCAGGTCCTGCAGCCTCCTCAGAGCCTACAACCATGCAGAATTYAGTCAGATTTAGGTGGATCTCAGTCCTGCTCTGTGTTAATTCCAGTGTTGCATTGCAAGAGTCTCATTTTAGTGGTAGTAGACTGCTGTCCAAGGGAGATTTGAARAGACTTGAATCCCTGTGCCAGATGCATGGAGATACATTCCCTTGGCTTTMACTCACTACCAGCAGTGCAATGGGAATGCTTCTAGCACTTTTTATTTAAAAGTATACATCTGATGGAAAGATGAACACAATAATCATCACTCACCGCTCAAAACCATTATTGGGTCACTTTATATTGTCTGTGGATGTTGCCAAAGGTGTTTGGACAAAAACCCCTATGGAAAGATGTCTGGTTGATTGACTAAATTAAATACAAAGTGGGCCAATAAAAAAAAAAAATAAAAAGGGAAGACAGTCAATCATTCGATCTCTTTTCATCTCTGCAATATCTTTCACAGCTGCTACTTCAAAGCCYTTCACAAAGTTATCAATATTTCCAAAAGCTGTTCGGGATAGATAGCACAATTCCAGATGCAACAAAATTATTTTGGGAAAGAAAGGGTTTAAAAAAGATGTTTTAAGGAATAAAATACACACTAGTAACTAGAAGAGGCAAGTCCAGAGTGAATGTGAGTACACTCTGGCAGAGAGCTGAGGAATATAATGCAAAAAGCTTATTGGCCAAAAGTTTTTTGTCCAAGACTTCCAAAGTCCAGCATTACCTATAATCATGGCCAATCTCYTTCTGATCCAAAAGTCAATTTTTCAACTCAATTCTGAGTGAAATTAGAAACCCATGTAGAGATCTCAGATTGGTGAAAAAAGCCTGTTACCATGCATGCCAGAGATCATTCCTGCTGCCACATTCTGGACCAAGTGCAATTTCTTCTAATAAAAACATTTCTGGCAAAGCTGTGCATTAAGAGTTAGTGTAATCGAATCTGGATGTGAGGAAAGCATGCAAACTTGCTTCCAAGTCAGCAAGAGTTAGGCAGGATTTAATACTCCATGTATTTTTATTATGATATAAAAAGCCGTTATATTGGTATTTTTAATACATTTATCAAAAGGAAACTGCAGATCCAAAGTCACTTCCAAATTTCCCACTGATACAGGAATGAGTAGCTGAGACAATTCTGAAGTGAACTGAGGCAATRGGATTTTGTAATCCGTGCTCAGCTGCCAGGAGAGCAGTGCTTGGGKTAGACTTTTAACCAGTTCACATTAGACCTGTGCAAACATTTTCCCTGAGCGTTTGCTGTAGCATGAAGCTGATTTTTTTCCCCCTTTCTGCTCCGTTCATGCACATTTTTGTCGTTTTTTATTCTTTTTTTCCTCATGAACGTTTTAGCAACCCRGGAGAACTCCTGGGATGACAAAGCCAGTCACCAGTCATGCACCAGCAGCTCCCACCACAGCCAGCACCACTTACTTAGGGGCCTAAGAATAGGAGGCGGCAGACATTTCTATTAAACCCTCTTTTTAAAAAAGAGCTTGGCTCTCATTTACTCCTCTAAATAAGGTCCAGATTTYCAGAGGAGCTCCGCAGATTGCGTGCTGAACACTTGTGAAAATAGAGTCTCCATTTCACATCTACTCTGGGGCTCAAGGCTCGCAGAGAGCTGGCCTCAAATTTCTTGTTCTTGGACAAATGGGGATGTTTGGGGATACCTTGGGGTTGGTTCTGCCTGCCCGTGCCGTGGGGTTTCCACCRGTGTGACGCCATCCAGGGAGTGTGGCAGGGCTGGCGTGCCATCCCAGGGGATGCTGTGGCAGGAAGTGGTGAGGGGCCTCCGACACGGGAGACGGGCATTTCCTTCCCTGCTCCACCACAATGGCCTTCGGGGTCTTTGGCTGGGAGTCTCAGGCTGCTTAAGKGGTGTTTGAGGGTCAAAAGGAAGCGATTCAGCCTTGGAGTCCTAAAAAAGGAGCTGGTTGTGAGATCTGCCTCTGCCCTTGATATGTCTCCCAAACGAGGTGGGGAGAGTGGAGGCACTCAGGCGTTTCTCAGTTGCCTTCTCAGTTGGTTTGCTCTGACTTCTTGGGTTGTTTGGTTTACCTTCTAAAATTCTTGCCTTGGAGGAATCTGTGAGGACAGATGCATTAGTGCTATAAATGCATTTATAGGCATTTAATGTTTGGGAACTAARCTAATAGAGAGTGTAATCCCATGCACCCACTTTAGAGCAGCCATGGGGCACCTCCAGCTTTTTATTCCTCCTCAGTGCCACCTACTTTTGGGTGCCAAACTACCTGTCCTAAAGCCTGCCTGGACTCCAGCAACTTTCATCCTGAAAACCCTAAAACTACACAGCAAATATATTACATAAACCATAGAGGGATCGTTTTACCCATCTTTAGAAAGCAGCCTTTGTGGGTTTGGAAACTGTGAGCTGAGAACAGCARCGTTATGCAGGAAGCATCATTTTTAATCAGGATGTTTCATCTACAAAGTGAAAGTCCYTTGCCAAAAGCACTCTCATCTCTGACCCCTTGTGCGGTGATATAATGTAGTTCCTCCTGGGGCATGAGAGATGCTGAGGTCAGCCTTGCCATGTACTCTGAATTACYGATATTAAAGAGGATTAAATGGTATTTCTACCACCTGGTACAGTTAATAAGACAGCATCCAGATCAACTGTCTTGAGCCCTGTAAAATAATCATAAGGAGTATACAGTTCTTTAATGGCAATAAAAGTATAATAAGGTCTTCTAAATAGAGCAACAAAAGTTGAACAAACACTGTATTAAAGCACTATATATTATTAGATTTTTTTTTTAGAAGTCCATAACAAGGAGATCCTTTGGCACACAAGTACAAAATCAAATTTAACAAGCAAGTTAAATAAGCAATTAGGAGTGGGGATTTTAAACTTCTTTCCAGTCTCAGTTGCTCTAATTCAGCACAAGTGGAAATCTTGCCTTGTGTTTTTCAAACCCTCCCTGGTGGTGGCTGTACCCAAACAGTTACCAGAAACTGGTATTTTTAGAAAAATTGAAGATCTGATTCTCAGGGTGGRTCAGATTCCCCAAAGTGACCCTTCCTTCCATACCAGCCTTGTGTCTGAGTGCTCACCCATGATGTTGGAGACCTGCATTCAGTTTTTTCTTCTGCCTGGGAGAAATCAGTCCTGAATCTCCTCCTTTCTGGAAAGATCTGTACCCAGAGAGCCATTTCCTCTGCACTGGGGGAGTTTTCCAATANAATCTCCTCCTTTCTGGAAAGATCTGTACCCAGAGAGCCATTTCCTCTGCACTGGGGGAGTTTTCCAATATGGCACTTTGTTTTACCAGTCTCTGAATCAGAATGGAGGAGTCACAGGATAAGGAGGAGGAGAATAAACCAACCTGAGGCCTTGTAAAAGTGTCTTTACCAAGGATAGGAGACCTGAGTTCCAACCCTAACTCCAAGGTTGTTTAAGCATTTTCCATGGCACARCTGAGCAAGCAAAGAAGCAAAACCAAGAGAAGCTTGGGGAGTTAAAAAAATCTGAGTGAGGTGCCTTTAGGGTTGGCAGAAATGTTTTGAGCATAGGACTCCAAATTCACCATCTAAATCTGAAGATCCAAGTCCTATTCTGGCCTCATCCTGACACACTCGAAAAAAGATTGCCTTGGTCTTTAAAAACGCATGTACACTGAGACATATTTTCTGTTGGATGAACTCTCCCAGGAAACCATAGTATCTTCCTAGCTAAGCCACTGGGATTTTACTGGCAAGTTGCGAGTCAATGTGTGAGGTCCTCAGATGCTGCTCCTTGGAGGGGCTCCACAGCTGATACTGCTGGTATTTGTGTTTGCACYGCTGCCATCTGAAGAATTTTGTCACTTGTAGCCATAAAGAAGATGAGCCATSCTCTCAGCTTTCCTAGCTGATGAATCTGTGGTGGACGTCCTTAAAATAAGGTGGGATTTTTAAACCRTTCTCTTCGAGTGTTGTTACAAGAGGGATTTCAAAGGGATTTTGCAAAGCTGGACTGGTGTGCTGCCATCCCTGGCAAWTCTTTGTTGATAATGGACTCCGCCACCTCCAAAGTCTCTGTTTCTGCAATTATTGGAAATGTCACGGATGGCAACCGACAGACAAAGTAAAGACAACCAACTGTTTGGGAGGAGTGTGGTGCTTCAGCCACATTTTGCTTTGCCATTTTCACATGGCATCTGTCTTGCTCAGGAGCAAGTCCTCGTTTAACTCTCTGCTCAGCAGCAGCAGAGCAGCAACGCTGGCCCTGCACTCAGCTCGAGATGTGTCCCTTTTCTTTCTCCTTTGTGTGACAGAATATTTCCCTTCAGTTATTTTATTTTTCCCAAAGAAACTTTTATCTGTAGCCACATGTGCAAAACTCGCAATTGGACTGTTTTAAACCTACTCAAGGTCATTGAAAAAAGATATTTTTAAAGTGGCTAGGGCTCTTAAAAGTCCTTTTGGATTCCCCAGAAGCAAAAGAGTAGCATTTACCCTGTAAGCCTTATAGATCAAGGACTTGAGTATCTTTCAACATCCTAAGGCCCGTGCAGACTTTAAACTGGTATTCCCAGCTCATTTGCCAAAAGAAGAAGAGGAAAATGAAATGAACTGAAAGCTTTTGCCTTGAGGTCTGCTGCAACGGGTCTTCTGAAGTCTGGAGTCGGAATTGTTTCAATCTATGTAAATATCGGGAAATTAAATTCCATATGTCCCATGCCAGATGCTCCCAGCTGCTGCTGCTGTGTGGGGAAGGGTAAGTAGACAGTTTAGCCTCGTCAAGGAAGGGAGGGAATGAAAAAATAAAAGAGGGGGGAATTTTTGTTTGGGGTTTGGGGGGATAAGGGGATAATGTGCACAAGTGAGCTGACAGGCCAAATGACTGGACAGTCCTAAGTGCCAGGTGAGGCTCAAAACTGGGAGATCCCAGTGAGACCACGGCAGTGCTTGGCGTGAGAGCGCGGGCCTAATGTACGTTRTTTATCTCAAAGTATACAGAAATCGTGTGCATGTGGGAAATAGTCAGGTTTGGACTGAGAGTGGCTCGAGTGGCTAAATGTCACTTTGGTGTAGCCTGGGAAAAGCAGCCAGATCAGGGAAAGGTCCGTCACTGACCTAACCAGCCATGGCCAGGGGCCTCACAAGCCATTTGTCACTGGGCCTTGCCACCCTCCCCTTGTGCAAGGCCATATGGCACTKCCACCCTCATTCTTCACCCCACCTTCAGCCTTTAGGCCAGGCCTTATCCCTGCCCTYCACTGGGCTCACCCTTTGATTTAATCCGTTTGTTATTTCTATCCCAAACCTCTCACCGTGGAAGGGAAAGAAGTCGAACGGCGCAACTGCGACTTGAAACAACCCGTTCTTAAAAAAGCGCCACACACCCTAATGAAACCAGAGATTTAGGAATCCTCATGGAAACTCCAGCTGCTTAAAAATAGGCMGTGTCCCTCTTGCATCCACAGGGATCCTTCGCCGCGCTCCTGGCCGGCAGCACCGCCGTGCCTCGTCCCGGCCGGAGGCGTGTGGAAGGGCCGGGCTCCGGCTGGCTGATCCTGCCTCCCTCCCCCTTTTTGTGGTTTTACTTTTTTTCTAACGTGGTGACAAAGTGGAACGGGGTCCAAGAGAGAGCGGCCTTGTGGCTTTGCCCCGCCATGGCTGCAGACGTTCGGTAAACACGAGGGAAGCCGGAGCCCTGCGGCCGGGRCGCGGGAGGGAGCAGGCGAGGAGGGCTGAGTGGTTACTCAGCATTTGCTGTCTGAGGGGAGAGTTACTGTGGAAAAACCCAGCCATTTTATTGTTCCAACCTCTATTCAAACACAGAACCTATAACCTGTTTTTCCGCAGAATTTATAAGAGCGGGATTTTCTTCTGCCTCGCGACCGCCTCGTCCAAATTCTGAGGTATCACATACTCATGTGTTATTTTATGGAGATGACAGGGGGAGTCTAGCGAGAAAAAATAGCCAAAATAACCAATGGCAGCAAGTGGAATAAACCTTTGTGGGTGCACGGCTCAGGGGGAAGGTTGGCTGCCATGAGCATGCCACAGCCTGTGCTGGCTTTTGACTTCTCCCTCCATCCTCCTCCCAGCATAACGAGCTCAGACCTTGGGGCTGCCAACAAAATCCACTGTTTGCCCCATGAGAAGGGCTTGGGGTGGCCACTGTCCTACCCGAAAGAATTGTTTGTGGTCTTCTGCAGCAGAGGAATGTCATTAGAAGGGGTGTTTTGTAGTGGCAAGTCAGGAAAAGGAAATGTGTGTGTGGAAAAGCARAGAATGTGAAATGAAGGGGTTTCCTCAGTGCTGCCTGAGCTGCTGGACCTGGTGGGGTTGTGCTGCTCTGTGGTGGGGTTGGCTGGGTTCAGGAGGGCATATTCTCCCCACAACTGCCCTGTCTGAGCTTTTGCTTCTGGCATGGGAATGGATGTCTTGATGGATGAAGCTGAGGCAGAGGGTTGTTCAAGTTTATTATTCATTGACCACTTGTGTTGTGTAGTAAGAAAATAAAATTTCTTCGATGCTCCCAGAGCAGATTTCCAAAGTGTTTCAAATAGAGACCAAGGCAGCAGGTCAATCAATATGTTCTGGTACAGGTTCTTAGATCAACCATGATTTATGAGGGGAATATACAGAAGGGTTAAGAGAATATTGTGCACTTTCTGCAGGACAGCAATCAGGCAGTAAATCAAAAGAAATTGCTAAGGATCTAAACTGAACAGAAATAGAGAGATGGGAATGATATTTGAGGATCTCTGCCTCGGTGTTGCGTCTGCTTCTGTCCAATACAGCATCTAAGGTATTTACAGGAAAAAGTGACTTTTTTTTAGGTGTYCTTGTGTGAACATAGTTGCTCCTAATGTGTCTTTCTGACCAATGTCTCTAAACATGTGGAATGTTAACTGAGCTTTTTTCAACCTCTGTAATCACCTGGTATTTAGGTTTCCTTTGAAGTCCTCAGTGAAAGTTCAGGTTGGTTTTTATTTACCGTAATTTATTTACCTACTTTTAACTGTGAAAAAAGGGCACTTCTACCATGATGTCAGGGGCCCAGCCTTCCTCTCTGCTCCCCTCCCACAATGTGACCATTATATCAACATATGGCAAACATTTCTCCTCTTCTGTGTTTACTCCCAGCAGTAAAAATTCAGTAAAAAGCCAAGGGCCTTCCATAGAGAGAGGAAAACTCAGCTACAACCTTCAGGACAGGAAAGGCAAATACACTTTTAACAAGAAAGTTATTGGGACGTTGCTAAATATTTCCAAGAAATAAAATAACAAAGGAGCTTGTATCCAAGAGGAGTCACATATCTTCAGAAAGTATAAGCATCATGGAAAAAAAAATCCTGAAGGATTATTATTGAAAGGTTAGCTGAAATTAAAAGCACGTTTATGCAGCCAAAGGAGTTTTTGGGCTTTAATTCATTAGCTCAGGTTTCATCTACCAGGATTCCGCCCCCGGCACGTGTAATAAGATTAGTTCATTAATCGTTGAGTCCTTGGGAATTAACATAGTAGAGGTGCTTTCCTCCCCCTCTGAAAAGTCCCCCTGGATACATAAACACAGCAGAGATTTTGTTGAATGTGGGATCAGAGTTAGTCGGGCCAGGTTTGGCTCGATGAGAATGACTGAATCCTATAAACAAGTGAACAGTGGGAGAAATGTATTAAAAAAAAAAAAAAAAAAAGCACCCTTGTTTTGCCTTTTAGAGTTGTACTGCAATGTTTGGCTGATGGCAGGCGGAAATCCAGTGAATTAACTCTTAAAAAAGGTGGGGTGTTAGTGGTAAGATGGAAAAAAAAAACCAAAAAACCAAAAAACAAAAAAACCAAACAAACAGAAGAAGGATAAAATAGTTTGTTTTACTGAATAATTACCCTGGGAACTCAGCTCCCTACCTGCCGTTCTGGGAGAGAAGTGAGGATGGAAGGTGGAAAGGGACCCCAAAAGCAGTAGGACAAGAGTGTGGGGTGTGTGTGTGTTTGGATCCCCAGGAACACAATGGGGCACAGCATTTCAGAAATCCAGAAGCATTTCTGCCTCCCAGAYGAGCCGTGGTCACTGGTGGAAGGGACAGCAGCAGTCCCAGTGTCCTGGGGCAGCACTGGCCCTGCTCCAGGGGCAGACAGAGCCAGATCCTGCAGCAAATCCCAGGGCAGCTGGAGGGGCAGCACATGGTTGGCAACRTGAACAAAGGGTTTGGGGACTTTTCTTTCCTCCCCTCACTCAGACCCTAAACAAGGTCGAGGCAAGATGTGGCCCAATCCATCTTGGTGACCCAGAGGGAAAAAGCCACCTTTGTAATAAGGCCTTTCAAAAATCCCCTGGGCCGGGCGCCCATTCACACTGTGCCATGTTTTCATGCAATTTAAGCAGATTAAAAACACATTTAACAAAGTGCAAGGAAGGAAGTGCCCTGATCTCAAGTGGCAAGGGTCAGAAGTGACATGAATGATTAGGTGCCTTATTGGGTATTTTGAGACGCTGGGGCTTAGTTCTGAGGTTCTTTAAGGATTTTGAAGCAGAGAATATAAGGCATGAGGCTCTGGGCTCCTGGGAATTTTACCTGCCAGAGGATATTCGGCTTTCCTTTTTCTTGTAATTTCTGAATTGGTTTTTTCTTCTCRCTGCAATCAGATAGAAGCTGTTTTGTAACACGGGCATATTTCTCTTCTGGAACTGTAGGAAAACATTCCTGACATTGGCAAAGGAGACCAGGGAGGGATGATTTATGAGTAGAAGATTAAAAAKAGTTAAATATTGTTAAATTTGGTTTAAAATGACTAAGTAGGTATATGATAACTMTCTTCAAACACATAAATACTAGAGAGAAGCAGAAATGTCTCGTCTGAGCCAACAGAAGCAAATCTGTAGGCAGCGGAAGGAAAATAAGTAAAACTCAGGCCAAATATCAAGAGAAAATTCCTTGTAGTGAGACCACTCTAAAAAAATCTCAAGGTACAACAATGCTCCAGTTGTAATAATGTCGTAAAAGCGTCCCAGTGCTACAAATATTGTAAAGAGAGCTGGGGATTTCCCATTTATTATGCCCAGGTGGGATTAAATAACCCAGGCAAAGGAAGGCTTGATTCAGTCATTAGCCCCCACGAGGATCTGGAAGCAGTGCAGGAGCAAACCGGGTAAAACCTCTCAGTGCCAATAAGCRGAGGGAGACGATGACCAAAGGAAAGGTGAATGTGAAATTATCCTATTTGGGCTCCAAGTGCGATGTGAATGGTGAATGCTTTTAATGAAAGCGTGGCTGCTCCAGTAACCCGATCCCTCCATTACTATTTTAGGCTGTAATTGTAGCTAATAGGAGGAAATGGATTTATATTTTGCTGGAATGCATTATTTATCAGTCAGAGTTGGAGGATTCATACAGCCTTGTGGGGAGGGCTTCCTGAATAGAYTGAGGGAGCCACACTGTGTGCACTGGCCTTTTGGGTGTGAAATCAAAATCCAGAACAAATTTTTTTTTAAAAAAATATAGTTTGGGAATGACATAGGAGGCTTTGATAAGTAAAACAGAAAAAAGTGCAAGGTGACAGTGTAATGTTCCTGCGGGATATGGATATGTATAGGGAAGAGAGGGAAAAAGCTCCCAACCATTGCTACAATCAAGGGGGCAAGATGTAGAGAAGAACTGAAAAAAGCAATTGCAGCAACMTTTCCCAGACCTGTTGAGCTGATGACCAAGCCCTCCTAAAATCAAAAAGGTTCAGGGGACATCAGCTTTCCTGGAGCAAAATCCTATGTGTATTTCCTTAAAAGAGGAACTCTGTTACCATGGGATAAAATGCTGCCATCGCAACAAGGTGACTTCTGAAGGATTTTCATTCTATGCTCTTGCCAGAGAGGGACAGTCAATAAAGGAGTAAAGTAGGGGAGGAACACAATTTTGGTTGTTGGGAACTGTTTACAAGCACAGGGTGCTGGGCTGTGAAGCAGACGCTACAGCATGGTGGCAGAATCCCTTTGTTTAGGATTTCTTTAAAGCAGCTGGACAGAATCCTAGAAAACGTCTTGAAAGACAAACCTGTGCTGGCAGAGGAGCGAGCTGGATGCTGTCAGGGGCTCGTCCAGCCCCAGCAGGGAGCTGAGGCCCCTCTGTCAGAGCCACTCGGGGCTGGGACAGACCCACAGCTCCCCACATTCCCCAGGCATCTCCCAGCTGTGCCCAGGGGATGTGCTGGGAACTCTTCCCTGGCTGAGGAATCATTGCACAACCCACCCTCCCGTTAGGAAATGAGCCACCCTCGTGAACAATCAGCCCCGCACACCCTGGCTGTGATTTCTACACCCCACTGTGGGTTTATCATCCCTACCTACGTGTTTGTGGCTGCTGCTGCTGTCAGAAACCAAAAGGAACAAAGCGAGCTATTCTATATTTTGTTTTTCTTAGTAATTTATGATTAATGGGGTGAATCTTGGAACCCCTACTCAGGGGTTTTCACAGTGCATTACCAGAGCCTTCTGTTTATACATGTTTTGTAACAGAAATAAAAAGTATTTCCTTTTAGCCTGAGGGACCTAATCAGGATTAGGCCCAGAGCAGAATATTTGGCATTCTTGCATTCCAGGAGTACCTTGATGTGGAGCTATCTTTTGTCAGCTGTAGATTGAATATTCAATTATACCACTCCTTTTTTTAAAAGGTGTTTTAGGGCCTATCTGATCAACTGATACCAAACACAGTTATTCTCTGCACCGTGTTTTGTGGATATGGGTCTTCCTTTGAATTTTTCAGCTGGAAGCTGGTGGTTGCAGGAGAATTTGTTTCATGAAGCTGCCTCTCTGAGGGACTGAGGGATTTGGTGTGTGTGCAGCACAAGCTGTGCCACATTCTGCTCCTGTCTGGCACCCAAGTTGTGAGCCTCAGTCCTACACTGAGCTCAGACTAGCAAGTCATGATTATCATCCCCACTTTACACAGTATCTGCAGCACAACAATGTCCCTGTCCCCTTCCACCTGTGGGCACTGACTCCTTCTCTGCAGACCAAAGGGGGCACTAAATGGTCACAAGGAGCTGTGATTTATGTCCAAAATCAAAACTCTTTTGCCAGAGCATTTAATTTGCAGTTGCCAGAAATACGACTTGTTCTTATTATGAAGGGGACCCTGCATTAGGAATTGAAGTGACAGGACAACGAGTAATGGGCTCAGATTGAAGAGGGGAAATTGAGGTTGGATATTGGGAAGGAATTGTTCCCTGGGAGGGTGGGSAGGCCCTGGCACAGGGTGCCCAGAGAAGCTGTGGCTGCCCCTGGATCCCTGGCAGTGCCCAAGGCCAGGCTGGACATTGGGGCTGGGAGCAGCCTGGGACAGTGGGAGGTGTCCCTGCCCATGGCAGGGGTGGAATAAGCTGAGCCTTAAGGTCCCTTCCAACTCGAATCATTTAATGGTTCTCCTCTCCAGTGAGTGAGGACGAGTAACCGGGAGCAAGACAGATGTGAAACCACGGCACTGTGCCCTGGATGCTTTGCAGGCAGAGCCTCTTTATCGAAGCCAAACTGAATTGTAGAGCTTTTCTGCAATTACAATAATAAGCAGCTTTATTTAAATGTAATTGCTTTAACTGAAAATATCTTAATGTGGGGTTCTTTGTTCCATCTGGTATTTGGAAAATTCTCCATAGCTTTGAGTCACCTATTTTGAATGTTTAAAAGGTTTATGTCTAGTTACAGTACAGACATATTATTACACATCAGATTCTTAGTCATTTTGTTCTGCTCTTGCATCCTGGTGCACTTATTCACTTTGGGTTATCTAAATAGGGAGGGAAGGAACCTGGAGGGAGTGGKAAGGATACACAGGTCAAAGGAAAGRACCTGCTTATGTTTAGAAACAAATTTGGGCTTTACTCTTTTATAATTTTATTTTAGGGATTTATTTTAAATAGTGATATGATTGGGAAATAATGAAAAGTCCAGAAAAACCCAGTTTTTCCTAAGAAACTTTCTGAGTTCTGCACTGGGCTGGAGGATCCCACTGAGCTGTAACATCAGATCTCACCTCTCCAAATAGTTTCTATATTTACAGGGCATTATTTGCTGTTATTTTCACATGAAGGGATTCCTTGTTTCTTMTTTATTAATATTGGTTTCCCTTTTGCGTCGCTGTGCCTGCGACATCCTCAGAAAGCAGCGTTGTTACAGCAGTGCTTGGCAGACCTCAGCAGGAGCCGAGCAAAACTTCCAATCCCTTGACCTTTGGGTTTCCAAAATTAAAATGTGCAGCAGGAGTGTGTACATTGGGCTTATCGCCTGCAAACCCAGGCTGGTGCTGATGGCTCTGGGCTCCTTCTTCTCCTCTGCTCCGTGGCTTCTGCTCCCCACCCTTCCTGTCTGAGCTGTGAGCTGGGCAGAACGCAGGAGATTTGGACTCAGAGCTCCTGGACCTCCCTTTGACCCCGCACGGGGCTGCTGCACAGCGTGAGTCACTTCACCATCAGCAAAGCTTGGCCTCGTTTTGTCTGAATATCGGGCAAATGACATCAAATGACATCACCGGGCTCTTGCTGGGATCACTGCAGTCTCTGGGGCTTCCTGGCCTGGTGAGAGGACACGGAGGTGAYGCTGCTCAGCACAGCGGGGGCCTCGAGGCAGCCCGTGTACCTGTGTGCTCCCTGCCATGCTGTCTGCAGTGGCAAAATTACTGAGTGTGAAAGAAATTATTATTAAACAAAGCTCATGTGTCAGGAGAACAACTTAAGTGCACCTTGTGGAGGAAAAGCACTGGAGAGGTACAAGGATAGGGCACAGGGAAACGGGGAAGGACACATCTGTGAATTAATGTGAGGAAGGGAAGATGGAATTCCTCTCAGCCTGTGCTGAACACAGCTCAGTGTTTGCTTGTTGTTGCTTTTACCAGCAGAGAACTCAGCCTTTTAAATCTCTCTCTGCTGCGCAGGTGGCAGTGTAAGTRGAATAAAACAGAACTTGTCAGATCCAGGAATCTGCCTTGTGCAGAGCAGATCCCAGAAAATGCAAAAAAAAAAAACAAAAACCAAAAACAAACCCCTCAACCCCAAAACAAAATAAAAACACAATACCTCAACTAGACTTCCACTTCTGGGTTCAGATCAAAACAACAAAAAGCCCAGAAAGATTACACTAAGCTCATCTCAAATTAGTTTATTGTGTTGCATGTTTCTCGAGGCAAAAGAGTTTACTTTGGAATTAAAGCACACCCAGTGAACACAGCCCTCGACTGGACATTCAGAGCTAATAGCTTGCAGAGGAGTTCAGGCCAGTTGACTCTAAAAAACAGATGGGTGTCGAGAGGCACCGTCGAGGTCTCCGCATTCCTCCCCGCGCATCGACGCGGGGTTGCTGCGCTGCGATGGTCAGAAACTCTGCAGCTGTTTGGTTCCTCTGCCTGAACAGCTCCAACACCCCCAAGGGTCCTACAGACCGTGCAGTGCAGCCTCTGCCAGARCCCAGCCCGCTGTAAATAGTGGGACAGCAGAGGGAGGGCACTCCAGGGACTGGGGATGTGCTCTGAAGGGGTGTCCTTGCTCTGGGTGGCCCTTTTAAACCTCTCTGTCTCCGTTGCTCCTTGTGGCTGTGGAGTGTTTGTGTGAGAATTCCCCCTGATTTCTCTTGTAGCATTGGTTTGGTAGCATTTTGTAACCTCTTGGCAGGCAGGGTCCYGGCCACAAGTAATTAGTGGAGAGGTGGCATGAAATTGAAAAATGAATTCCAAAAATATTTGCTTTTTAACTTTGAGTGGGAGCCTTGGTGTCGTGTTTGGGAATRGTTCCTGGTTTATCCCAGCTGGGCTGATGTTTTTGGGCTTTTCTGGTTCATTCCTCTTTCRAGGTGAGAGAAGGGCATTTCTTTATCCTGGGGGTGTCCACCGGGTCCAACCCCACATGTCCTTAGTGAACAGGGAATGGGATAAGAAGGGTTCCTGTGAGCTCCCTGTGCACTGGTCCCAGGGGTGGTTGGTGTGTTCTCAGCAGGTCTGGCACAACAGGAGCTCACAAACCTGGGACAAGCTCCCATTAAATGACACTTCCAGGTGGAAATGAAGCCGTGATAAAACATCTGGAAACTGCTGCCCCAGTGACRCTCTTCTACAGTGTGGACCCTGCTCTGTTACTCTGAGGGCTGGCCAAGGAATGGAGACAYGGCCATTTTCAAGTTCCTATTTTATTTCCTGATTTGTCAGGCTGCAGTTCTGGCGATGGGAAAGTGCCAGTGGCTGTGCAGGAGCTGCTGAGCTCCCTCCCAGAGCATCTCTGGGCTGTCTGCCCTGGGAAGGGCATCTCTTTCAAGGCCATCCATCTCCTGAGGACCGAGGATTGCTCTGTTCAGATAAGGACAGCTTCTTTCCTCCTCCAAGGTCGCTTGGCTGGAGGCAGTGCCCTGAGAGCTTCCCAGTCTGGCTTACTGGGAGCACTGGCATATGATGGGTGTGAACACAAGGACACTTTGAGGAGCTGGGAGAGTGGGTGAGGTGGAGAACCAGCTGCTCTTTGATACAACTTCTACTCCAGGCTCCTCCTTTACTCCATAACATCACCAGGACAGAGCTGTGATCCCTTTGCAGGAGGCACAGGCAGGATCACAAGGCAACCTGGCAGCAAT
Organism: Malurus melanocephalus; assembly: GCF_030028575.1. Taxonomy (NCBI): domain Eukaryota; kingdom Metazoa; phylum Chordata; class Aves; order Passeriformes; family Maluridae; genus Malurus; species Malurus melanocephalus. The sequence continues at coordinate 235,677 of NW_026623679.1, read as the reverse complement.
TAGAGGCAGCCATGAGGTCTCTGCACCCTTCCCTGGTGTCTGCACCCAAATTTGCTGTTGCCTGCAGCAGCAAATCTTCTTGCTGCTCCAACTTCCCCAGGTCTGGGAGTGCCTGGGCAGTTGGCTGTGCTGGAAGGAAGATAAGAAGCAGGGAGTGAGCAGAGGGTTGYTGGAGCTGAGTTGCTGAGAAAAAGAGCAGTTTAAGAGTCCAAGGTGACAAGGTGTCAGAGCAGTGTGATGCCTGAGGAAAGGGCAGCCTGGTTTTCCTTAGTTTATTTTCACATTTGACCTTTTGGTTAAGGAGTCCAGTCAGTCCAATTTGTTCCAGCATAAAGAAAAAGACACTGCATTTAATTGATGACTGGCAGTGGAAAGTCACATTTTTGGGCTGGGGCTGTGCTCTGAGGGAACCTATTCATTAGCTGTCCCAACATTCTGACTGTTCACTGCTGCTGCTGCTGCTGCTTTCTGATTCTGGTTTCGTGTGAGCAGTGTTTGTGTGAGCTCTCAGCTTTGATGGCCCTGGATGTATTCCCCAGGAGCAGCCCCCGGGGTGCAGAGAAACAAGGTGGAACAAGCACACAATAAACACAGCCACCTGACTGCCCTGGCCTCGTGTGCCCTCACCTCTCGGTGCAGAGGTGTGACGTGGGGTTTCCCTTGAGCTCAATCTTTGTGTCTTTATGCAGGGTTTGAGGTAAGAGGGGCAAACTGCTTGGTTTGGGTTTGCTTGTGGGTTTTTTTTTGGTTTTCTTTCTAAAGGTCTCTCTCGAAATAACACGTAAGAGTCAATAGAGCTGTTAGGAGCTGCAGTGGGGATTATTAATCCCACTTTTGCAGAGCAGTGGTGACTGTTAATGATGGATTCTCTCTAAACTGCAGCTGGAATAATCAAAAATTTAAATTCTCAYCAGAAGTTTACAGGTTTGGTGTTTTCTCCATGGTTTTGTTCCTTGCTAGGACTTGCACACAGGAAGGGCTGGTGTCCAGCCCCAGTGGAAACAGAAAATCTTTAGGAATCACAAAAAATCCATCCAAATCTCATCAATTAAATGGGAATCAAGATAGTCAGGAACAAACCTACTGATTCTTCCTAATACCACATGACTGCTGAAGAGGTGGTCCCTGAAATCAGCCAGAAKTTGATATAAACTGGTGGACTTGAAGCTAGAAAGAGGCTTCAGTAGAGCTCCAGGGAGCAAGGATAAAATGTTCCTTTCTCCTTTACATATCTGTTTGCTGTATATTCAAAATATATATTCAAAATACCTCCATGTGCCCTAGTGTGGCATCAGGGTTTTATTTTTTTTTTTAATTCCTCGTTGATTTGAGGGAGGATTTCTGTTTGAAAAACCTCTGGCTCAGGGTGGCTTGTGAGGAACAGAGAAGGAAAACCCGTTTTGTGTTTGTGTAACATTTGCTAGAATTGGTTAAACAGACACACATCAAAATAAATGCTGTAACCTTTCAATAATGTTTAGTCTCCCAGAGAATGAACATACTGTGAGTATGTGTGTTAAGTACACACCATTAATAGTCTCGGTGACATTTGGGCTGGCTCCACAGGGGAGATGAAGGGCATGCACTGAAAATGGTATCAAAAGGGAAAAATAATCACCTCAAGTCACAGAAATAAAATTTACCAGAGGTTGCAGGAATAAAAGTAGGGGTTTTTTTGGGTTCCCTTGATTGAATTTGATCTCTGTGATGTCGCCATCAGAGGACAGGACTTTGGTCCTTTCATARCTCAGGTTTCTTCTCTGAAGTTGTGAGAGGAATGGGTCCAGAAATTCCTGGAGGAGCATCACAGGTGATGGATAATTTTGGTTTAAGTTACTGCCATTACTTAAAGGCACTGATTTATTTATTATTTCTTGTTCTGGCTCTCTCTGTTGGTCTGTTCTGTCTCTGTCTGGAATTATATAACTGCAAGCAGAAATACCTGAGGGCAAATTCCCACCATGGTGGTCTTCAGCCCCAAACAGTTCCCCATGTCAAAGCAACCCAATGGTCTGCCAGTGGAAGAAATCTTCTGCCCTAAAATGAGCACAGCAGGAGGTGAGGCTGGCCTGGGTGCCAGTTAGGTAATTCCATGAAGGAAAAGCAATTTTGATGGAAAGGATGATAGTCAGTAAAGGCTCTGTTAGCTTTGATGGCTCTGAATACAGTCTTTAAGGAGCATTTTGTTGTGGCTGCTTTTAGTTTAAGAATAAGGCTTTGCTGTTCTCTGCAAAACATCCTCTGCCCTGATGGTTTTGATTTTTATGAACTCAGTGGCATTCAGGTTTATTTTCACTTAGGTTGAAGCTAAAGAAGACCATCATTTAACTGAAGCTCTGAGCTGTTCCAAGCTTTGCTAAGGCTCCAGAAACCCTGGTTATCCTCTAATTATCTTTCCTTGTCTCCCTTTATCTCTCACTGATAAGAATGGTTATTATTCCTGGACCACTGAGCTAAGAATATTTCAGTTGTTTATTGGTGTATTAGGGCCGATGTGATTTTCRTGGTGGATCACATCATCCTACAATAAACACTCAGATAAAGAGAGATGGGATGCCTCAACCTGGCGGGTTCCTGGTGAGTTTTAACAGAGCAAGAGTTCCACATGATGTTTTTGGACAGCCTCTAGAGATAAAACCATGAAGGTTTCTCCTCAGAGTGGAYGAACACATTCTGTTTGGAGAAAAACTTTTCTTCTCACGGTGCACTGCCCAGCCCTGGGGTGTAGTTTGGGTGAATGTATTTGTTCATCATTTTACATAACTCTTATATCTGCATCTTGCATCAGCCACCAGGTTTGATGTTTTTTTTCCTGTGGCTCTGAACATAAACTGAACTGACAAAGAGGTGCTGCAGGTGAAATCTTMGGGCCCTGCTGGAATACCCCTGGTGACAGCAGGACTGGGGAGTCCAATGCAGATCTATTAATTTTGTATCACCTCTGCATCAGCCACRGCCTTGGGGAATGTTCCAGGGTGGACTGGAACAGGCTGAGATGGGAGCAAACCGGGGCATGGCTCAGACAGACCTCATTTGGCTGTGGYTCTGCCGACAGGCAAAAGTGGTTTTCTAGAAGATTTTATCATTGGTGTGACTCAGCATCATTAAACTCGAAAGCAATAGCCAAACTGGTGATCAGAAAGGACTTGAGGACCATCTCTCAGAGGTTGATGGGCTATAATAAGTCAGAGTGACATCCAGATGACTCATGTTCCTGCAAGTTTTCAAGCCAATGTTTTTCAAACACAGAAGGGGTTTGGATAAGCTTCTGAACTGGACCCAACCTTCCARTGGTTTGAGGTTCACCTCTTACTATTTTCTGCCTAACTTAGGCAAATGCTTAAATTTAGAAAAAGAAAAACCAAACCTAACAACTTAGTGTGTAAACATCAAGCACTTTGTTTAAATATTAAGCATTAAAGTTATGTGTTGGTTTCTTCACTTGAGCAAGGAAATACGTAACTTAATTTGCAAAAGTGTGGAAGCCAAATCAATTTTGGGACTGGAGTGAGCTCAGCTCATTGCTCTTACGATGTGTGTGCTCTTTAGAGCTCTAACTCCAATGTTTGCAATTTCACTTCGTGCCTTGAAATAGTCAATATTTGGGATGAAAGAGAAATTATTTGCAATTGTAATGTTCCAGTGGTAGGAAATGAAACTGATAATGTCTGATTGCATTTGAATAACCACAGAAGAACACAAACCCCCAATTCTGTGAAGGCTTTTGTGCGTAAACAAAGCTCTGCACCCTGGGARTAGCTGCAAGAAGCAGCAATTTTTAAGGTACATATTACAGAATGCACATCCACCTGTGCAAGACTGGGGATGCAGAAATTCCCCCTCTGAGAGCCCAAAGAGTGTGAAACAAAAGTGCAGAATTGGCCACTGCGCTGTTTGTTTGGGGAGATTTTGGAAAACAAGGAAATATTGCRTAAACCCTTTCTCCTTGTTAAGGCTTGTGGTTTACCCTCCTCCCTTCTCCRACAATTACAGTTTCTCAAGAGCAACCTAAGAATTGTTGAGTAAAGGTCATTTATCTATCATGGTTTTCCCTAGAATTGCTTTTCACCCTGGCTGTCACAAGGATTTTATGTCAAAAACTGCCCTAATTCATTACAGAAATGACTTGCTAACACTGAGCCTGGATGTGGACGGTTGGAGAGAGGAAAGGCCTTGTCCTYTGTGAAGAAGCAATAGCCTGGGTCATCACCTCTTTGCCTGTCCTGTTGGTATCCAAAGGAAAAAAAAAAATCTACAAATGAGAAGAGGAATGGCAGCAAAATGAAAAATCCCGCTCATTTAGAYGAAATAGCATCCAGATCTACCCAGTTTGCTTGGATGTGCTGCCTTTTTAGTCCATTTGCTGAACACTCTRCATGGATTCCACCTAACTGATTGTATGATTGAGTAGGATTTGCCAAAGGATTTGCYTCCAGTGCTGCCAGCAGGAGGAAATGTGAGGATGCAATTTGTAGAGAGGACTTYCCTAGCTCACTGCATTTTCTGGAGATGCCTTTTCTACCTTTCACCTTTAACCAATAACTTTCCCACAAACTGTGGTGTCTCCTATGGGAAGATATCGTTCTCATGAATTTCAGTATGTGGGAATGCCCAGGGATCAGCGCTGAACACGGAGTGAGGCTGTGAGTCAGGGACTTGGACAGCTTTAGCASCACATCCCACCAGGTTTCCTGAACCAGTTTGTCACTCAAAGGCATCTGGGGTTGTTGGTGTCTGAACCTTGTTGCCAGCAGAGGATTGTCCAGGTGGTTTCAGCACTGGATGTGTCAGAAGCAAACACATCCCCTGTCATTTGTCTGGCTGCGGTTGTTGCACTTTTAGGCAGCTTTAACCAAAGACTCTTTTCCAACTTTTAGGCAGTTTTGTCCAAGAACTGTTTTCCACATCTTTGCCCATTTTCAACTGCAGGTGTTTCTCAAGGCCTGGGCTTCCAGGCTGGTTTGAGGTCATGGCTGTTTGCTTGAGAGTAGTGAAAGGCACAAAAGTTGTCCGTCCCCAGATGGTCACAGGGAGCCACAGAGACTCCCTGAGAGTCTGAGTGAGCCACAGAGACTGAACTTTGTGAGCCTGAAGTCCCAAGGCCCCCTCAATGGTCAAAAGGAGATGGATGTGACCAAGTTAGGCTCCTGCTGGCTTTTCTGGAGGGTGAATCATTATATAAATATAGACATTTATATATGACTGTCTKTAAAGGAAACCCCAGAAGGTTAACCTGACAAAACCATGGGTGACGTCTGTGAGCACCCACCACCAGCATCCACCCAGCAGTGCCTTGCAGCCACTCCCCAGCATCCAAAATGACTCTGCAAGGTGCAGGAACCAGAGGCCGTGGCTGGGAGGGAGCCGTGTGTGCACTGCAGCTGTCTGGGCCATACCTATTATGTGGATAAGCAATCAGCTCCTGTCTCCAGGGCTGTCAATCTGGAACCTTTCACCGGCACTAAATTCGCTTTAGAAAAATAAAATAGAGAGACAGCAAGATTAGTCAGACTTCTAAAACGCTTCGAGAAACTTTAATGTTATTATCTAAGCAGAAAGATATCCAGCAATTCCTCAGCTATTTAACATAATAGGCAGTTGCTGACAAACGACGTTATCGAGAATACGCTCCTGAGTGAGGAAGAGCGATACGATCTTGCCTAAATTGTATTTTAACAAACATGCCTATCTAACAATTAAGCTGGAGCAATTTTACTCTAATAGATGCTTTTGCTGCTTAATATAGAAATTTACATGTTCATTTGTAGCCCCCAGAGATCGCACAGCTGCCAGACTCCCAGCTGCCACCACCCCATTCCTCCCCCTCCGACTCCTCTCGGCTTTGGCTACGAGCACTTGATCTAACGAAGCACTTTCAAATACAAATCCCACTGTTTTCTTGGCCGTGGAGCTGAGCTCACTGGGCTGTATTGGAAATAGGCTGCCTGCCAGCCAGACACCCTTACTCACCTAAGCTAATTTTATTCCATCTGATGGCAAAATAGCCRTTCCCCCTCCCTCCTTATCAGAATGCTGGTGCGTTACACGCGAAGCTACGAAAGCCCAGAAAGGGCAATCTTCCTCCACAGAGCTGTCCCTTCCTGTTCCTCCTCCTGCAGGGCTGTGGGGTCAGGACTGCCCTGCCTGGGGTCAGCTCTGATGTCTTTGGGGGCAGTTTTGGGGCCGGATGGGCACCAGAAGGGGCAGCAGCTCGTCAGTCAAAACATTGCCATGCGATTCCCGAGGCACTTCCCAGATAAGGAGCTTACAGTGGGAGGTGGCAACAGGCAACTTGGGCGCTGGCAGCATTTTTCCATTCTCCAGTTACTCCGTAGTTCAGCCTGGGACAGGCGCGAGCCTGATGTAATACGCCGTGTGCTATTTCAAGGAAATGGAGCCCGTGTCCTTCAGGCCGGGCCTCAGAATGTTTGGGAGATAAGAAACCCCACTCTGAACGTTCCTTATGGTCTCAGATGAGAGAAGTAGGTAGTGCTGTCTTTTAACTCTGCTGGGGAAGTAGGGTTGTTCCATCTAAAGTCCCAGGAGCGAGGTGCCCATACCGTTTCCTGTGCACACACACTTTTGAGCGTGGATCTAGCAGAAGGTGGCAGGTAGGAATGGATGAATGCATGGCTGGTGATGGAGAGTGGGTAGGGAAAGGTGGAATCCACTCCCTGGGGACTGCATTGCCAAAAGCCAGGTATTTGGCTTGTTTTTCCTCTGGGATAAAAAACCTGAGCACTTTGATTTACCTTTAGTCTCACCCGCTGTTCTGTCGCGTGGATGAACCTTCTGGTCCTTCTGCTGGAGCACAGCTGGAGGCAGGGTAGAGACTGGGGCTGGTCATGAGGTTCCTCTTATGCAGGAACCAGCAAAACTATCCCAAAGCAACAGGAAAAAAAGCCCAAGTTTCTCTATGAAATGATTTGGCATGGATAATTCTGTGAGCTACAGACAAAAGGGTATTTTCTCCAGTATAAATCGATTTATGTTTTCTAGGGATTTGGCCTGGAGCTCTTTTCTGACTTGCATACCATTGTGGCACTTTTGTAAAACATGGTCAGAAATAATTCATTCTGGATTATCTTGTATCATGATCAGCTGTCCATAGCATAACCAGGGGCACCCAAAAATGTTATTTCTTCCTCCTCACCCTTGCTGAGTGACAAACCTCCTACCAAAGGTGCCTGTGAGAGCTGGAAAGCCAGGGAATCTATTCCATTTGTTTTTTCCATTTAAAGCAAAACCACTTYTATTTCACCATAATCAAGGAAGGAGGCAGCACTGCTCCACTTGGCAAACAAACTAGAAATAAGTGCACTTACTGGAAAATGTATAGTTTGTCCTGAAAAAGAGACGGTACTGATGGAGTACAATCTGCTTCCTGCATGGCAAAGGGAAGGAGAATCCTCCCTCAGTCTGCAGCTGAGCTCTCTTCTGCAGGGTGACAGATGCCTTCATTAATAAATAGCTTAAATTAGAATCAGGATGATGGAGATATTCAATGAATTTGGAAAATTTTTGCTCTCCCAGAGARCAAAAGAAATTAAATACCTCCTGATGTAGCTTTTGAAAGACAAGAAGCTACCCCTGAAAGAAAAGATTTCTGCTGCTCCAGGGACAGGCCAAACACCACACAGACATGTTTTCAATGAACATCTTCTCCACAGTSTCCTGGAAGATTCCCAGARATGAACCAAAATGCCAYTGCAGAGAACAGTCAGTGCTGCAARTCATGGAATGGTTTGGGTTGGAAGGSACCTTACAGATCATCTTATCCCAACCCCRCCATGGRCASGGACACCTTCCWCTGTKGAAGTCAGRAGTGAAAAACCARCTTCCAGAAAGTACCATGGACCAGCAATTTRGCCAAATATGGAGGTGTTAATGCAGACAGCAGTGACTGCAGGGTTGAGGAGGATGCCTCTGGAAAGCATCTTCCAAACCACACCCAGAGAGGGAAAGCAGAGCCTCAGATAACCAGAGTCTTGGAAATATTTTCCTCTCCCTAACGTGCGTCCAAAAMCTCCTGGAAAGAGGCTCCTGCAGATCTTGAAAATATTTCAGCCTGCAGAAGAGTTCTGCTGACATTTCTTGCAATGGCCTCTTGCCCCTGCCACCTTGTGAAGTGCCTTTCCCTCAAGATACAGAGGGCATCAGGTTAGACAACAATTTTTGTGTAGCTCAAAATTAAGCACTGAATGTAGGTGTTCACAGCCATGAACATAAATGGAGGTAAATTTGGTCTCCAAGCTTCATATGGAGTGAAAAACCGATTCCCACCGCTGTGATAACTTGGAACTGAAACATTTGGACTCTTTCAAAAGCTTTTGTTTTCTCTTAATTTTCATCTCTTTTGGCCAGAAGTATTAGTTTAATATTATATAGCTTCAAGAGGAATTGTGAGTGGTCCAGAATTCCACTTTTAGCTTAAAACTCCCAACAAAACCAAAGCAAAACCCCAAACCTACATTAAAACAAATGCCCTCAGGTGTAGCTGATTCTGAGCACAGGCCAGGTGCAGGATAATGGCCAAGRTTATGATTTTCTAGTGCTATCAATATAAAACTATGACTTTTTTTTCAGTTACTCATGCAGGCTGAAATTTTTCCTTCTGGTTCATCTCTTTAAACATTTGAGCCAAAGTCATCTTCTCTTTCCAGGAACAAATTGGGAGGAAATTATTTTGTATTACCCATTAAAAAAAAAAAAAAAAAAAAAAAAAAAAAAAAGAAAAAACGTCCAAACAAACTCACAGCTGTTTGAATGTGAAGCTCTCAAACATGCACACAAAAAAATACTTGACATTTGTTAATAGGATCTGGGGGCCTCACTCTTACGATGTGCATTTCTCTCATCCTAAATCTGCAGCTAATCCTCCAACTGCGCTTTGCTGCCTGGCTTAGGAGCTCCTACTTCTGATTTATCAGTGCATGGCAGAAGAAGAGCCTCCTGTCCATGCTCACATGCCAAAAACAGGTTTATTTGCTCTCCAGATCAGGAATCTGTGCAGGACTGGGGCAGCCCTAAGGATCGTGTGATAASAGAGCAGGGGATTGCAGCATTGCTGATGTCGCTGCATGTGGGGAACAAAGTTTGGTCAAGCATAATTCAAGGATTTCCTAATTGCTGAAATCTTGACTCTGCAGCCTTCTGAATTTTCTCCCATCTGTGGTGGTGTAATTCAGAGCTGTAATTGCAACAGATGGCTTGGGCTTTTAAACCATGATGAGGCAAAAAAAAATGAAATASGAAAAAAATGGAGAGTCTTGGGGACTGTGACGCTGTGCACTGTGGGAAGTGCCAGGCTCTGATGAAAATAGACATTTGGCATAACCTGGCTATAAAATGCAATTTTCTTAAKCAATGTTGCAAAAATCTCTGCTGATATTTGTTGATAGCTCACAGTTCACTGCTTTCTCATGGGTGGGAGCCAYTCATTGATGCAATAACTCTTACAGCTCTTCCATGGCAGCTTCACGTGGATCATCATCATCCTTAACCTGCACCGAGCTGACACAGAGAACAGGAGAAAGGTCTAAACTTGCCTCTCTTGCAGGCTGCCAGCTAAGGATAGCTGGTACAAGTTTGGAGAAARGAAGTTTAACCTTTCCCCCAAATCTTTGCTTTGATCTACATTGTGTTTCAGAGGAGGTTCACAATTTTTTTGCAGGAAGCTGCATTTTCCCCAGACCAGGGCAATTCCTGCCTTCACAGCACCAGCAATGTCAAAATGTCAGGAGCTCTTTTGAGGATGCCAGAGTTCAACCACGTGCAAGACATAAATCCTAGGAAAGGTTTGCTGCCCTCCTTTGAATTTTTAAGGATTGTGGAGAGCCTATAGCAGAGGCAGAAAAACACTGAATTTTGGAGATAGTCCTTCAAATAAAATCCTAAACTTTTTGTGGTTTGTAACTGATCTAAGGAAAATGGTCCTTATTTTCATATAAGTATACACAAACTGGAGAAAACTAAAGGATGAAGGTAGTGTGTTCCCTCATTCCCCAGGGTCAGGAAGAAATGTTCCTGCTCCAAATGATGTCTGCCCATCATAATTATCATTAAAATACACTTTGCAGAAAGGAGCTGCGTTTTACCTTTGCAGAGCAATTACTGGGAAGTAACAAATGGATTAAAGATTGCACTTTTTACATACCATTAATCAGTCTTAGTGATAGGACAAGGGGAAATGGCCTCAAGTTGCACCAGGGGAGGTCCACGTTGGATATTAGGAAAATTTTCTTCATTGAAAGAATGGTTAAGCATTGGAACAGGCTGCCCAGGGGAAGTGATGTAGTCACCATCATTTGAAGTGTTAAAAAAATCAGTGGATGTGGCACTTTGGGATAAGGTTTAGTGTATGAGGGGGTATTTTGTCAAAGGTTGGACTTGGTCTTGGAGGTCKTTTCCAGCCTTAATGGTTCTGTGACTCAAGAGAAGCTTTGGGCTGACGTTACACACCCTCTGATATGGATGTATCACCTCCTGCTTTCTGCCACAACTGCAGAGAATGATGTTATAAAGCCAACATCATTATTTTTAAAAGAGTTTCTTTTTTTCCAGTTAATACAATCACTTGAATTTAYCATGGTAGCTGCCTGTGACATCCTTTTAATCTAGTAATGGTATAACTCTCGAACGGTCTGGTTGGAACGTCAGCATCAGGGAAGGAGAGAGCTGGAGAGCCGGAAAATGTGCTCATCCCTAATGCAATTATTAGCACTCCTAAATAACTCGTTCAAAAGGAGGGAGCGTCAGCTGCTGACTGCATGTTCAAAGGTTTTTTCCCACCTTGGGATCCGTTTTCATCCCTGGTGGAGGCGTGGAAGAAAGGAAGTCAAAGCAATGACATAAMTTGTGCCTTTAGCCTTTCTGGGAAAACATCCTGTTCCACCTAACATCTCTCACAGYGATCCCTTCGCTGGCCACAGCCCAGAAAAGTCCTGCTAAGGCCACAGCCTTGTGCACAGCAGGCACAGAGGTTGGGGACAGCCCTTTGTGGGGTGTGGCTCTGACTCACCCTTGGTGTTTGTGTCACTTCCTCCTCTCGCCCATCCCAAAGCACATCCGTGGAGCAGAGCCTTTGGCCACCTGCTCCTGTAGCCAAGCCTGGGGCAAATTTCAGCATTTTCCTCTGTGCTGGCAGCTGCTTTCTTTCCTTTTGAGTCTTTTCAGTCCCTTCCCCTCCATGATCTCTGGCCAAAAGCCTGGACTGGTGACACTCCAAGGTGTCCTGGTCGGAGGCAGAGGTTCCACTGGAAACCTCTGTGGTGCAGGACAAGGGAAGAGGTTGGGATTGTTGAATCTGCTCCCTGTTTTGGGCAGGGACTGATAACTGTTATGATTTTGATGGATATTATGATGATTACTATTATGATGCTCTGTTCTCCCTTTCTCTGCTCCCTATGGGCACTGCTCTGAAATTTGGGGACAGAGTGCTTCTCATATGTTGATTTTTTTTTTTTTTTTTTTTTTTTTTTTTTTTTTTTTTTTTAAACCAGTTAAGAAGCACAGGAGGAAATCAGTAATGGGAGAGAGTTGAGATTATTTTTGAACCATGTTTTATTCCCTTAGTCAACTATAATGGGACTGCAGGAGGCTTTATGAGGAGCTGTAAAAACTCACTGCTGAGTGTGGTGGTTTAATGGTCACAGGGACTTTCGAAAAAGAAGATGGTTTATTTTTATGAAGCATCCTTTAAGGAAAAAAAAAAGTCAGGAAAAAAATAGTCAGGAAAAATTTTATAGGAAGAAGGTAAAATAGGCAGAGAGCGCTTCCAGGGGTTGGATGCTGGTTTGGAGGGAGAAAGGGCAAGGTGGTATCTAAAGAAGGACAGAGATACCATTTACAGGTGGGAAGGATGAGGAGGGCAGAAGGGAAAGTGAGAGTAATGGAAGAAGGAAAATTAATGTGGAGGAGTTGGACAGTACAGGAGTTGAAGGGTGCAATTAGAGAATGGGAAAGGAGAGGTGAATGTTACATTTGGGGCTGGATGTGGAAGGGCAACATTTGGCAGGAATGGAAAAGGATGAGATTAGTGGGATATGACTGCTGAGAGGGGAAGAAGAGGGGCAGGGAAAGGAAGGGAGAAGGAGGGTGGCTGGGAGAGGTATTTGACTGAACCTGGTGGGTGTCTCTGCTGCTCCTGAGGTGATGGTTGTACCCTGTATGTGAATTAGGGAAATTTAAGAATACACAATTCCAATATTAAATTCATTGCTCATACCATTAGTTTCYGTGCCAGGAATGCTCTTCCCAAACATGATTTCTGTATGGGACTTATATGGGGAAATTGATAAGCAGAAGAAACTTCAGGTAGAGCAAGAACCCAGACTCTTCTCTCAGAAATAAGAGCACCCAGAATCAGCAGTGTCCAAGATGGTCCTTTGTGGTTTAATCCTGAGTGATGAAACAGCTTCTGAACTGTGTCTCRTGATGGCAAACCCCAATGAAAGGCMAGAACRCTTCTGARCAAACAGATTTTSATGTGCTCAGAATAAACTGAGAAAGTGGCTCTTGTAATCCCACTGAGCACTGAGGCYGGGAATATCCAGACACAAAGACCTGGCAGGTAGCAGGGTTAGAAGGACATAGAGATGTGGCACCACATGGGTTTTTTATTGGATGAAGAACTTTTTTTTTCYSTGTGAGGRTGGGSAGGCCCTGGCACAGGGTGCYCAGAGAAGCTGTGGCTGCCCCTGGATCCCTGGCAGTGCCCAAGGCCAGGCTGGACATTGGGGCTGRGAGCAGCCTGGGACAGTGGGAGGTGTCCCTGCCATGGCAGGAGGCTGGAACTGGGTTTTCTTTAAGGATCCCTTTCAGCCCAATCCATTTTAGGATTCAATGAATATCCCATCATTTTAAAACCAGCAAYCAACAACAGATCTGAAATCCAGCACCAGAGTATTTCCGTTGTAAACTGTGTCCACTCCTGTTAGAAGCTGGAGTTAAGCCTTGATAATGCAACCCCTGTCTTGGAGACCCCATGGGCCCTTAAATGATGTGGAGATAGGGAGCTCTGGAGCCAGTGGCAGATTGAGACAAGAAATAATTTCCTTTCCCCTGAASAGTGCAAGTGAATGAATTTTATGCAGATTTTATATACTCAGTTTTAAAAAAAAACACAACACAACCCCCTCAACCAACCAACCCAAATCCCCAAACAAACCCCAGGGTGTCTCACGAGTGGGGAAGGAAATAGTCAGAGAAAAAAACACCGARGAGACTGAAGGCTGAAGAGCTTTTCTTCCTTGCTCTGAAGAAGAGCAGCRTAGGTTTAATGGTCTCAGGAGGAGGGATAAGGAAGCTCCAGGCAGCAGAAGTAATTATAGTAAACTGTTGTGGTTTAACCCCAGCCAGCAGCTCGGCCCCACACAGCCGCTCCCTCCCSGCCCCGTGCTGGGATGGGGAGAGGGTGGGAAGAGGAAAAGTGACAGAACTCGTGAGCTGAGGTGCACAATTGATAGATAAAGCAAACCAAGGAATCTGTTCCCAGCCCGGGCAGGGGTTCAGCTGYTCCCAGGAGAGCAGAGCACGGTGTGTGTGAGGTGAAGAACACAAACACMACCCCTGAGTGTTCCCCTGTCCCTCCTTCTGCCCAGCCTTGCATGCTGAGCAGGATGCCATGTGCTGTGGGATGTCCCTCAGGTCACTTGGGRTGTGTCCCCCCAGCTCCTTGTGCACCCCCAGCCTTTCCACTGGGGGAGTGAGAAGCAGAAAAGGGTAATAAAAGTGTAAAAAGGCCTTTCTGTATAATTGCTGTTCAGYAATAACAAAAAAGTTGTCCCTGAGTTATTGCCACTGTTCCCAGCACAAATCCAAAACACAGCCCCACACCAGCTACTGTGAGGAAAATCAACTGTGCAGAAAGTCAGCTGTCCTGAGAGGGGGGTTGTTTTGACAAATTGTCAGTGAATATTCTGAACCTTTCCTTGGGAWCATCCCAGGCAGAGAGAGTTTCCTACAGAGTGAAACCCTTGACAGCTCAAAGTTTTCCTTGGGGTGCCACGGGCTCCCAGCCAGCTCGGTGCCTCTGGGGAGCCTCTGACACCCAGCAGGAGCCAGATGGACGAGGGGGGCTCTTGGTGCAAGTGGTGTGACCATGGGAATGTCTCTGTGGAGTGTCATTTTGCTTGTGATGAACCACTGGGAAAAATAAAAAAAAAACAAAAACAACAACAACAACAACAACAAAACCCTAAACAAAAACAAAACCGAAAA